>NC_090830.1:45128368-45359238 GCF_028021215.1 Eschrichtius robustus | reverse complement strand
TCTAAAACGCACCTCATTTCTCATCTCCTTGTGCTCGGGTTCGCCATTCCAGCCACTTTACTAGCAATCTCCCTCCTTGGAGAATCAGCACCTTTAACCTCCTGTTCCATACAGGTGGCAATTGAACTGAGGATGAACGGGAAGACGGGGAACCAATGAGAGACTAGCTCTAGGTGTTGGGACAGGCACAGGTCACTCTATTTTCCCATCAGGAAGAAGAATTAACCACAGGCTCAGTCTGCCTCCCGGAAGCAGAATAGGGCCTAAAGCAATCCTGCGCTTTTGCGGCCAGCTCCCAAGAGAGCGAGTTGAAAAATGGAGCTCAGGGGAACTGCAATTCACAAACCTGCAGACTTATAAATGATAACTCTCGTCTACAAATATATTGAGGGAAGGCAACAAAGAGGATTTGAAAGCAAGGCAGAATTGCAGGAAACAGATTACAGGAGGCAGATTCGAATCGCCTTTAAAGCACAAGAAAAGCGGCAAAACCTCGACAATGATGCCCTTGGCCAAAAAGGGCGTATGCGTTTTTTGATGAATATATTCAGGTAAAAACGCATACGCCCTTTTTGGCCAACCAAGCAACCTGGAAAGGCAAATCAGCGCTACACAGAAGTCTCGCTTCCCATCGGTCAAAAGGGCCATGCTGAATAAAGTGTCAAAACCAGAAATGCAGGACAGGCCATGGAGAAACGGGAGCCTTGCTACGCTGATGGGCGGGATGTAAATTGCCAACAGCCACTCTGGAGAAGTGTACGGTGTGTCCTGAAACATTTACAAAACTCAGCTTAGAGAGCAAAAGGCACTTCCACTCATGGGCGTATAAATTGGGAAAACTAAAAATCAGCAAGACACAAGCACCCCAAAGTTTAGGGCTGCTCTGTTGACAAGAACCTCCACTTCGTTACACCTTAAATATCCAGGAAAGAGAAAAATGGATAAAGAAGTTGTGGTCCTTATGTACAATGGAATATCACTCAGCCATGAAATCAACGTCATATGGCTAGTAGCAGCATGATGAGTGGATTTAGGTACGACGATTCTAAGTGCAATAAGTCACACAGAAAAAGACACTTATCATAAGATATCACTTATAGAGGGAATGTAAAAACCGCTACCCTTGAACTGAATTACAAAACAGAACAGAGTCACACGGTTAGAAAACACACTACGGCTGCCTAACGGGAAAGGTGAGGTGGGGTGATGCATAAAACAAGGGTTTCAAATTAGCTCAGATACCGTTCCATAAACCCAATATGTAATAGAGAAGACCTACTCCTTGCTCAGGGAACTGGACTCAACACCCCCTATTCACCGCCCAAGAATATATCTGACTAGTAAGAATCTTAAAACCTATGTATTGATATCTCTCTGTAAGTGAGTCAAGTGGGTGTAAAGCTGCATAAACACAGCAGTGAAAAGCAGCTAAACCCCATTATAAAACTCAATTAATTTTAAAAACCCGTGAAACAAAGACAGTGAAAGAGAGAGAAATTCTTACAAAATTCGTTCAGGGGCTGTGATGCCACCTGGATTGACCATATCTAGACCCGCAGCTGATTGAGACATAAGGGTGGACACTCGTGGGGCTAAGGGGTTTGGTGAGGTTCGGTGAGCAAACGCAGACGCTTTAAAGTAATACTGCGTGGTACCCATCCAATGGGTCCCAAATCTCCAGGTTCAAGGGCATCTTCCTACATCAAAAACATGCATGAGAAACCCAGAAGATGGTCCACCGAGTGATCGGGAAAGGTTTCTAAAACGCACCTCATTTCTCATCTCCTTGTGCTCGGGTTCGCCATTCCAGCCGCTTTACTAGCAATCTCCCTCCTTGGAGAATCAGCACCTTTAACCTCCTGTTCCATACAGGTGGCAATTTGAACTGAGGATGAACGGGAAGACGGGGAACCAATGAGAGACTAGCTCTAGGTGTTGGGACAGGCACAGGTCACTCTATTTTCCCATCAGGAAGAAGAATTAACCACAGGCTCATTCTGCCGCCCGGAAGCAGAATAGGGCCTAAAGCAATCCTGCGCTTTTGCGGCCAGCTCCCAAGAGAGCGAGTTGAAAAATGGAGCTCAGGGGCACTGCAATTCACAAACCTGCAGACTTATAAATGATAACTCACGTCTACAAATATATTGAGGGAAGGCAACAAAGAGGATTTGAAAGCAAGGCAGAATTGCAGGAAACAGATTACAGGAGGCAGATTCGAATCGCCTTTAAAGCACAAGAAAAGCGGCAAAACCTCGACAATGATGCCCTTGGCCAAAAAGGGCGTATGCGTTTTTTGATGAATATATTCAGGAAAAAACGCATACGCCCTTTTTGGCCAACCAAGCAACCTGGAAAGGCAAATCAGCGCTACACAGAAGTCTCGCTTCCCATCGGTCAAAAGGGCCATGCTGAATAAAGGGTCAAAACCAGAAATGCAGGACAGGCCACCGAGAAACGGGAGCCTTGCTACGCTGATGGGCGGGATATAAATTGCCAACAGCCACTCTGGAGAAGTGTACGGTGTGTCCTGAAACATTTACAAAACTCAGCTTAGAGAGCATAGGGCACTTCCACTCATGGGCGTATAAATTGGGAAAACTAAAAATCAGCAAGACACAAGCACCCCAAAGTTTAGGGCTGCTCTGTTGACAAGAACCTCCACTTCGTTACACCTTAAATATCCCAGGAAAGAGAAAAATGGATAAAGAAGTTGTGGTCCTTATGTACAATGGAATATCACTCAGCCATGAAATCAACGTCATAAGGCTAGTAGCAGCATGATGAGTGGATTTAGGTACGACGATTCTAAGTGAAATATGTCACACAGAAAAAGACATTTATCATAAGATATCACTTATAGAGGGAATGTAAAAACCGCTACCCTTGAACTGAATTACAAAACAGAACAGAGTCACACGGTTAGAAAACACACTATGGCTGCCTAACGGGAAAGGTGAGGTGGGGTGATGCATAAAACAAGGGTTTCAAATTAGCTCAGATACCGTTCCATAAACCCAATATGTAATAGAGAAGACCTACTCCTTGCTCAGGGAACTGGACTCAACACCCCCTATTCACCGCCCAAGAATATATCTGACTAGTAAGAATCTTAAAACCTATGTATTGATATCTCTCTGTAAGTGAGTCAAGTGGGTGTAAAGCTGCATAAACACAGCAGTGAAAAGCAGCTAAACCCCATTATAAAACTCAATTAATTTTAAAAACCCGTGAAACAAAGACAGTGAAAGAGAGAGAAATTCTTACAAAATTCGTTCAGGGGCTGTGATGCCACCTGAATTGACCATATCTAGACCTGCAGCTGATTGAGACATAAGGGTGGACACTCTTGGGGCTGAGAGGTTTGGTGAGGTTGGGTGAGCAAATGCAGACGCTTTAAAGTAATACTGCGTGGTACCCATCCCATGGGTCCCAAATCTCCAGGTTCAAGGGCATCTTCCTACATCGAAAACATGCATGAGAAACCCAGAAGACGGTCCATCGAGTGATCGGGAAAGGTTTCTAAAACGCACCTCATTTCTCATCTACTTGTGCTCGGGTTCGCCATTCCAGCCGCTTTACTAGCAATCTCCCTCCTTGGAGAATCAGCACCTTTAACCTCCTGTTCCATACAGGTGGCAATTTGAACTGAGGATGAACGGGAAGACGGGGAACCAATGAGAGACTAGCTCTAGGTGTTGGGACAGGCACAGGTCACTCTATTTTCCCATCAGGAAGAAGAATTAACCACAGGCTCATTCTGCCGCCCGGAAGCAGAATAGGGCCTAAAGCAATCCTGCGCTTTTGCGGCCAGCTCCCAAGAGAGCGAGTTGAAAAATGGAGCTCAGGGGCACTGCAATTCACATACCTGCAGACTTATCAATGATAACTCTCGTCTACAAATATATTGAGGGAAGGCAACAAAGAGGATTTGAAAGCAAGGCAGAATTGCAGGAAACAGATTACAGGAGGCAGATTCGAATCGCCTTTAAAGCACAAGAAAAGCGGCAAAACCTCGACAATGATGCCCTTGGCCAAAAAGGGCGTATGCGTTTTTTGATGAATATATTCAGGAAAAAACGCATACGCCCTTTTTGGCCAACCAAGCAACCTGGAAAGGCAAATCAGCGCTACACAGAAGTCTCGCTTCCCATCGGTCAAAAGGGCCATGCTGAATAAAGGGTCAAAACCAGAAATGCAGGACAGGCCACCGAGAAACGGGAGCCTTGCTACGCTGATGGGCGGGATATAAATTGCCAACAGCCACTCTGGAGAAGTGTACGGTGTGTCCTGAAACATTTACAAAACTCAGCTTAGAGAGCATAGGGCACTTCCACTCATGGGCGTATAAATTGGGAAAACTAAAAATCAGCAAGACACAAGCACCCCAAAGTTTAGGGCTGCTCTGTTGACAAGAACCTCCACTTCGTTACACCTTAAATATCCCAGGAAAGAGAAAAATGGATAAAGAAGTTGTGGTCCTTATGTACAATGGAATATCACTCAGCCATGAAATCAACGTCATAAGGCTAGTAGCAGCATGATGAGTGGATTTAGGTACGACGATTCTAAGTGCAATAAGTCACACAGAAAAAGACACTTATCATAAGATATCACTTATAGAGGGAATGTAAAAACCGCTACCCTTGAACTGAATTACAAAACAGAACAGAGTCACACGGTTAGAAAACACACTACGGCTGCCTAACGGGAAAGGTGAGGTGGGGTGATGCATAAAACAAGGGTTTCAAATTAGCTCAGATACCGTTCCATAAACCCAATATGTAATAGAGAAGACCTACTCCTTGCTCAGGGAACTGGACTCAACACCCCCTATTCACCGCCAAAGAATATATCTGACTAGTAAGAATCTTAAAACCTATGTATTGATATCTCTCTGTAAGTGAGTCAAGTGGGTGTAAAGCTGCATAAACACAGCAGTGAAAAGCAGCTAAACCCCATTATAAAACTCAATTAATTTTAAAAACCCGTGAAACAAAGACAGTGAAAGAGAGAGAAATTCTTACAAAATTCGTTCAGGGGCTGTGATGCCACCTGGATTGACCATATCTAGACCCGCAGCTGATTGAGACATAAGGGTGGACACTCGTGGGGCTAAGGGGTTTGGTGAGGTTGGGTGAGCAAACGCAGACGCTTTAAAGTAATACTGCGTGGTACCCATCCAATGGGTCCCAAATCTCCAGGTTCAAGGGCATCTTCCTACATCAAAAACATGCATGAGAAACCCAGAAGATGGTCCACCGAGTGATCGGGAAAGGTTTCTAAAACGCACCTCATTTCTCATCTCCTTGTGCTCGGGTTCGCCATTCCAGCCGCTTAACTAGCAATCTCCCTCCTTGGAGAATCAGCACCTTTAACCTCCTGTTCCATACAGGTGGCAATTTGAACTGAGGATGAACGGGAAGACGGGGAACCAATGAGAGACTAGCTCTAGGTGTTGGGACAGGCACAGGTCACTCTATTTTCCCATCAGGAAGAAGAATTAACCACAGGCTCATTCTGCCGCCCGGAAGCAGAATAGGGCCTAAAGCAATCCTGCGCTTTTGCGGCCAGCTCCCAAGAGAGCGAGTTGAAAAATGGAGCTCAGGGGCACTGCAATTCACAAACCTGCAGACTTATAAATGATAACTCACGTCTACAAATATATTGAGGGAAGGCAACAAAGAGGATTTGAAAGCAAGGCAGAATTGCAGGAAACAGATTACAGGAGGCAGATTCGAATCGCCTTTAAAGCACAAGAAAAGCGGCAAAACCTCGACAATGATGCCCTTGGCCAAAAAGGGCGTATGCGTTTTTTGATGAATATATTCAGGAAAAAACGCATACGCCCTTTTTGGCCAACCAAGCAACCTGGAAAGGCAAATCAGCGCTACACAGAAGTCTCGCTTCCCATCGGTCAAAAGGGCCATGCTGAATAAAGGGTCAAAACCAGAAATGCAGGACAGGCCACCGAGAAACGGGAGCCTTGCTACGCTGATGGGCGGGATATAAATTGCCAACAGCCACTCTGGAGAAGTGTACGGTGTGTCCTGAAACATTTACAAAACTCAGCTTAGAGAGCATAGGGCACTTCCACTCATGGGCGTATAAATTGGGAAAACTAAAAATCAGCAAGACACAAGCACCCCAAAGTTTAGGGCTGCTCTGTTGACAAGAACCTCCACTTCGTTACACCTTAAATATCCCAGGAAAGAGAAAAATGGATAAAGAAGTTGTGGTCCTTATGTACAATGGAATATCACTCAGCCATGAAATCAACGTCATAAGGCTAGTAGCAGCATGATGAGTGGATTTAGGTACGACGATTCTAAGTGAAATATGTCACACAGAAAAAGACATTTATCATAAGATATCACTTATAGAGGGAATGTAAAAACCGCTACCCTTGAACTGAATTACAAAACAGAACAGAGTCACACGGTTAGAAAACACACTATGGCTGCCTAACGGGAAAGGTGAGGTGGGGTGATGCATAAAACAAGGGTTTCAAATTAGCTCAGATACCGTTCCATAAACCCAATATGTAATAGAGAAGACCTACTCCTTGCTCAGGGAACTGGACTCAACACCCCCTATTCACCGCCCAAGAATATATCTGACTAGTAAGAATCTTAAAACCTATGTATTGATATCTCTCTGTAAGTGAGTCAAGTGGGTGTAAAGCTGCATAAACACAGCAGTGAAAAGCAGCTAAACCCCATTATAAAACTCAATTAATTTTAAAAACCCGTGAAACAAAGACAGTGAAAGAGAGAGAAATTCTTACAAAATTCGTTCAGGGGCTGTGATGCCACCTGAATTGACCATATCTAGACCTGCAGCTGATTGAGACATAAGGGTGGACACTCTTGGGGCTGAGAGGTTTGGTGAGGTTGGGTGAGCAAATGCAGACGCTTTAAAGTAATACTGCGTGGTACCCATCCCATGGGTCCCAAATCTCCAGGTTCAAGGGCATCTTCCTACATCGAAAACATGCATGAGAAACCCAGAAGACGGTCCATCGAGTGATCGGGAAAGGTTTCTAAAACGCACCTCATTTCTCATCTACTTGTGCTCGGGTTCGCCATTCCAGCCGCTTTACTAGCAATCTCCCTCCTTGGAGAATCAGCACCTTTAACCTCCTGTTCCATACAGGTGGCAATTTGAACTGAGGATGAACGGGAAGACGGGGAACCAATGAGAGACTAGCTCTAGGTGTTGGGACAGGCACAGGTCACTCTATTTTCCCATCAGGAAGAAGAATTAACCACAGGCTCATTCTGCCGCCCGGAAGCAGAATAGGGCCTAAAGCAATCCTGCGCTTTTGCGGCCAGCTCCCAAGAGAGCGAGTTGAAAAATGGAGCTCAGGGGCACTGCAATTCACAAACCTGCAGACTTATCAATGATAA
Source organism: Eschrichtius robustus (assembly GCF_028021215.1). Taxonomy (NCBI): domain Eukaryota; kingdom Metazoa; phylum Chordata; class Mammalia; order Artiodactyla; family Eschrichtiidae; genus Eschrichtius; species Eschrichtius robustus. Next base: position 45,351,832 of record NC_090830.1, on the reverse strand, counting down.
CTCTCGTCTACAAATATATTGAGGGAAGGCAACAAAGAGGATTTGAAAGCAAGGCAGAATTGCAGGAAACAGATTACAGGAGGCAGATTCGAATCGCCTTTAAAGCACAAGAAAAGCGGCAAAACCTCGACAATGATGCCCTTGGCCAAAAAGGGCGTATGCGTTTTTTCCTGAATATATTCAGGAAAAAACGCATACGCCCTTTTTGGCCAACCAAGCAACCTGGAAAGGCAAATCAGCGCTACACAGAAGTCTCGCTTCCCATCGGTCAAAAGGGCCATGCTGAATAAAGGGTCAAAACCAGAAATGCAGGACAGGCCACCGAGAAACGGGAGCCTTGCTACGCTGATGGGCGGGATATAAATTGCCAACAGCCACTCTGGAGAAGTGTACGGTGTGTCCTGAAACATTTACAAAACTCAGCTTAGAGAGCATAGGGCACTTCCACTCATGGGCGTATAAATTGGGAAAACTAAAAATCAGCAAGACACAAGCACCCCAAAGTTTAGGGCTGCTCTGTTGACAAGAACCTCCACTTCGTTACACCTTAAATATCCCAGGAAAGAGAAAAATGGATAAAGAAGTTGTGGTCCTTATGTACAATGGAATATCACTCAGCCATGAAATCAACGTCATAAGGCTAGTAGCAGCATGATGAGTGGATTTAGGTACGACGATTCTAAGTGCAATAAGTCACACAGAAAAAGACACTTATCATAAGATATCACTTATAGAGGGAATGTAAAAACCGCTACCCTTGAACTGAATTACAAAACAGAACAGAGTCACACGGTTAGAAAACACACTATGGCTGCCTAACGGGAAAGGTGTGGTGGGGTGATGCATAAAACAAGGGTTTCAAAAGAGCTCAGATACCGTTCCATAAACCCAATACGTAATTGACAAGACCTACTCCTTGCTCAGGGAACTGGATTCAACACCCCCTATTCACCGCCCAAGAATATATCTGACTAGTAAGAATCTTAAAACCTATGTATTGATATCTCTCTGTAAGTGAGTCAAGTGGGTGTAAAGCTGCATAAACACAGCAGTGAAAAGCAGCTAAACCCCATTATAAAACTCAATTAATTTTAAAAACCCGTGAAACAAAGACAGTGAAAGAGAGAGAAATTCTTACAAAATTCGTTCAGGGGCTGTGATGCCACCTGAATTGACCATATCTAGACCTGCAGCTGATTGAGACATAAGGGTGGACACTCTTGGGGCTGAGAGGTTTGGTGAGGTTGGGTGAGCAAATGCAGACGCTTTAAAGTAATACTGCGTGGTACCCATCCCATGGGTCCCAAATCTCCAGGTTCAAGGGCATCTTCCTACATCGAAAACATGCATGAGAAACCCAGAAGACGGTCCATCGAGTGATCGGGAAAGGTTTCTAAAACGCACCTCATTTCTCATCTACTTGTGCTCGGGTTCGCCATTCCAGCCGCTTTACTAGCAATCTCCCTCCTTGGAGAATCAGCACCTTTAACCTCCTGTTCCATACAGGTGGCAATTTGAACTGAGGATGAACGGGAAGACGGGGAACCAATGAGAGACTAGCTCTAGGTGTTGGGACAGGCACAGGTCACTCTATTTTCCCATCAGGAAGAAGAATTAACCACAGGCTCATTCTGCCGCCCGGAAGCAGAATAGGGCCTAAAGCAATCCTGCGCTTTTGCGGCCAGCTCCCAAGAGAGCGAGTTGAAAAATGGAGCTCAGGGGCACTGCAATTCACATACCTGCAGACTTATCAATGATAACTCTCGTCTACAAATATATTGAGGGAAGGCAACAAAGAGGATTTGAAAGCAAGGCAGAATTGCAGGAAACAGATTACAGGAGGCAGATTCGAATCGCCTTTAAAGCACAAGAAAAGCGGCAAAACCTCGACAATGATGCCCTTGGCCAAAAAGGGCGTATGCGTTTTTTGATGAATATATTCAGGAAAAAACGCATACGCCCTTTTTGGCCAACCAAGCAACCTGGAAAGGCAAATCAGCGCTACACAGAAGTCTCGCTTCCCATCGGTCAAAAGGGCCATGCTGAATAAAGGGTCAAAACCAGAAATGCAGGACAGGCCACCGAGAAACGGGAGCCTTGCTACGCTGATGGGCGGGATATAAATTGCCAACAGCCACTCTGGAGAAGTGTACGGTGTGTCCTGAAACATTTACAAAACTCAGCTTAGAGAGCATAGGGCACTTCCACTCATGGGCGTATAAATTGGGAAAACTAAAAATCAGCAAGACACAAGCACCCCAAAGTTTAGGGCTGCTCTGTTGACAAGAACCTCCACTTCGTTACACCTTAAATATCCCAGGAAAGAGAAAAATGGATAAAGAAGTTGTGGTCCTTATGTACAATGGAATATCACTCAGCCATGAAATCAACGTCATAAGGCTAGTAGCAGCATGATGAGTGGATTTAGGTACGACGATTCTAAGTGCAATAAGTCACACAGAAAAAGACACTTATCATAAGATATCACTTATAGAGGGAATGTAAAAACCGCTACCCTTGAACTGAATTACAAAACAGAACAGAGTCACACGGTTAGAAAACACACTACGGCTGCCTAACGGGAAAGGTGAGGTGGGGTGATGCATAAAACAAGGGTTTCAAATTAGCTCAGATACCGTTCCATAAACCCAATATGTAATAGAGAAGACCTACTCCTTGCTCAGGGAACTGGACTCAACACCCCCTATTCACCGCCAAAGAATATATCTGACTAGTAAGAATCTTAAAACCTATGTATTGATATCTCTCTGTAAGTGAGTCAAGTGGGTGTAAAGCTGCATAAACACAGCAGTGAAAAGCAGCTAAACCCCATTATAAAACTCAATTAATTTTAAAAACCCGTGAAACAAAGACAGTGAAAGAGAGAGAAATTCTTACAAAATTCGTTCAGGGGCTGTGATGCCACCTGGATTGACCATATCTAGACCCGCAGCTGATTGAGACATAAGGGTGGACACTCGTGGGGCTAAGGGGTTTGGTGAGGTTGGGTGAGCAAACGCAGACGCTTTAAAGTAATACTGCGTGGTACCCATCCAATGGGTCCCAAATCTCCAGGTTCAAGGGCATCTTCCTACATCAAAAACATGCATGAGAAACCCAGAAGATGGTCCACCGAGTGATCGGGAAAGGTTTCTAAAACGCACCTCATTTCTCATCTCCTTGTGCTCGGGTTCGCCATTCCAGCCGCTTAACTAGCAATCTCCCTCCTTGGAGAATCAGCACCTTTAACCTCCTGTTCCATACAGGTGGCAATTTGAACTGAGGATGAACGGGAAGACGGGGAACCAATGAGAGACTAGCTCTAGGTGTTGGGACAGGCACAGGTCACTCTATTTTCCCATCAGGAAGAAGAATTAACCACAGGCTCATTCTGCCGCCCGGAAGCAGAATAGGGCCTAAAGCAATCCTGCGCTTTTGCGGCCAGCTCCCAAGAGAGCGAGTTGAAAAATGGAGCTCAGGGGCACTGCAATTCACAAACCTGCAGACTTATAAATGATAACTCACGTCTACAAATATATTGAGGGAAGGCAACAAAGAGGATTTGAAAGCAAGGCAGAATTGCAGGAAACAGATTACAGGAGGCAGATTCGAATCGCCTTTAAAGCACAAGAAAAGCGGCAAAACCTCGACAATGATGCCCTTGGCCAAAAAGGGCGTATGCGTTTTTTGATGAATATATTCAGGAAAAAACGCATACGCCCTTTTTGGCCAACCAAGCAACCTGGAAAGGCAAATCAGCGCTACACAGAAGTCTCGCTTCCCATCGGTCAAAAGGGCCATGCTGAATAAAGGGTCAAAACCAGAAATGCAGGACAGGCCACCGAGAAACGGGAGCCTTGCTACGCTGATGGGCGGGATATAAATTGCCAACAGCCACTCTGGAGAAGTGTACGGTGTGTCCTGAAACATTTACAAAACTCAGCTTAGAGAGCATAGGGCACTTCCACTCATGGGCGTATAAATTGGGAAAACTAAAAATCAGCAAGACACAAGCACCCCAAAGTTTAGGGCTGCTCTGTTGACAAGAACCTCCACTTCGTTACACCTTAAATATCCCAGGAAAGAGAAAAATGGATAAAGAAGTTGTGGTCCTTATGTACAATGGAATATCACTCAGCCATGAAATCAACGTCATAAGGCTAGTAGCAGCATGATGAGTGGATTTAGGTACGACGATTCTAAGTGAAATATGTCACACAGAAAAAGACATTTATCATAAGATATCACTTATAGAGGGAATGTAAAAACCGCTACCCTTGAACTGAATTACAAAACAGAACAGAGTCACACGGTTAGAAAACACACTATGGCTGCCTAACGGGAAAGGTGAGGTGGGGTGATGCATAAAACAAGGGTTTCAAATTAGCTCAGATACCGTTCCATAAACCCAATATGTAATAGAGAAGACCTACTCCTTGCTCAGGGAACTGGACTCAACACCCCCTATTCACCGCCCAAGAATATATCTGACTAGTAAGAATCTTAAAACCTATGTATTGATATCTCTCTGTAAGTGAGTCAAGTGGGTGTAAAGCTGCATAAACACAGCAGTGAAAAGCAGCTAAACCCCATTATAAAACTCAATTAATTTTAAAAACCCGTGAAACAAAGACAGTGAAAGAGAGAGAAATTCTTACAAAATTCGTTCAGGGGCTGTGATGCCACCTGAATTGACCATATCTAGACCTGCAGCTGATTGAGACATAAGGGTGGACACTCTTGGGGCTGAGAGGTTTGGTGAGGTTGGGTGAGCAAATGCAGACGCTTTAAAGTAATACTGCGTGGTACCCATCCCATGGGTCCCAAATCTCCAGGTTCAAGGGCATCTTCCTACATCGAAAACATGCATGAGAAACCCAGAAGACGGTCCATCGAGTGATCGGGAAAGGTTTCTAAAACGCACCTCATTTCTCATCTACTTGTGCTCGGGTTCGCCATTCCAGCCGCTTTACTAGCAATCTCCCTCCTTGGAGAATCAGCACCTTTAACCTCCTGTTCCATACAGGTGGCAATTTGAACTGAGGATGAACGGGAAGACGGGGAACCAATGAGAGACTAGCTCTAGGTGTTGGGACAGGCACAGGTCACTCTATTTTCCCATCAGGAAGAAGAATTAACCACAGGCTCATTCTGCCGCCCGGAAGCAGAATAGGGCCTAAAGCAATCCTGCGCTTTTGCGGCCAGCTCCCAAGAGAGCGAGTTGAAAAATGGAGCTCAGGGGCACTGCAATTCACAAACCTGCAGACTTATCAATGATAACTCTCGTCTACAAATATATTGAGGGAAGGCAACAAAGAGGATTTGAAAGCAAGGCAGAATTGCAGGAAACAGATTACAGGAGGCAGATTCGAATCGCCTTTAAAGCACAAGAAAAGCGGCAAAACCTCGACAATGATGCCCTTGGCCAAAAAGGGCGTATGCGTTTTTTCCTGAATATATTCAGGAAAAAACGCATACGCCCTTTTTGGCCAACCAAGCAACCTGGAAAGGCAAATCAGCGCTACACAGAAGTCTCGCTTCCCATCGGTCAAAAGGGCCATGCTGAATAAAGGGTCAAAACCAGAAATGCAGGACAGGCCACCGAGAAACGGGAGCCTTGCTACGCTGATGGGCGGGATATAAATTGCCAACAGCCACTCTGGAGAAGTGTACGGTGTGTCCTGAAACATTTACAAAACTCAGCTTAGAGAGCATAGGGCACTTCCACTCATGGGCGTATAAATTGGGAAAACTAAAAATCAGCAAGACACAAGCACCCCAAAGTTTAGGGCTGCTCTGTTGACAAGAACCTCCACTTCGTTACACCTTAAATATCCCAGGAAAGAGAAAAATGGATAAAGAAGTTGTGGTCCTTATGTACAATGGAATATCACTCAGCCATGAAATCAACGTCATAAGGCTAGTAGCAGCATGATGAGTGGATTTAGGTACGACGATTCTAAGTGCAATAAGTCACACAGAAAAAGACACTTATCATAAGATATCACTTATAGAGGGAATGTAAAAACCGCTACCCTTGAACTGAATTACAAAACAGAACAGAGTCACACGGTTAGAAAACACACTATGGCTGCCTAACGGGAAAGGTGTGGTGGGGTGATGCATAAAACAAGGGTTTCAAAAGAGCTCAGATACCGTTCCATAAACCCAATACGTAATTGACAAGACCTACTCCTTGCTCAGGGAACTGGATTCAACACCCCCTATTCACCGCCCAAGAATATATCTGACTAGTAAGAATCTTAAAACCTATGTATTGATATCTCTCTGTAAGTGAGTCAAGTGGGTGTAAAGCTGCATAAACACAGCAGTGAAAAGCAGCTAAACCCCATTATAAAACTCAATTAATTTTAAAAACCCGTGAAACAAAGACAGTGAAAGAGAGAGAAATTCTTACAAAATTCGTTCAGGGGCTGTGATGCCACCTGAATTGACCATATCTAGACCTGCAGCTGATTGAGACATAAGGGTGGACACTCTTGGGGCTGAGAGGTTTGGTGAGGTTGGGTGAGCAAATGCAGACGCTTTAAAGTAATACTGCGTGGTACCCATCCCATGGGTCCCAAATCTCCAGGTTCAAGGGCATCTTCCTACATCGAAAACATGCATGAGAAACCCAGAAGACGGTCCATCGAGTGATCGGGAAAGGTTTCTAAAACGCACCTCATTTCTCATCTACTTGTGCTCGGGTTCGCCATTCCAGCCGCTTTACTAGCAATCTCCCTCCTTGGAGAATCAGCACCTTTAACCTCCTGTTCCATACAGGTGGCAATTTGAACGGAGGATGAACGGGAAGACGGGGAACCAATGAGAGACTAGCTCTAGGTGTTGGGACAGGCACAGGCCACTCTATTTTCCCATCAGGAAGAAGAATTAACCACAGGCTCAGTCTGCCTCCCGGAAGCAGAATAGGGCCTAAAGCAATCCTGCGCTTTTGCGGCCAGCTCCCAAGAGAGCGAGTTGAAAAATGGAGCTCAGGGGCACTGCAATTCACAAACCTGCAGACTTATAAATGATAACTCTCGTCTACAAATATATTGAGGGAAGGCAACTAAGAGGATTTGAAAGCAAGGCAGAATTGCAGGAAACAGATTTTAGGAGGCAGATTCGAATCGCCTTTAAAGCACAAGAAAAGCGGCAAAACCTCGACAATGATGCCCTTGGCCAAAAAGGGCGTAGGCGTTTTTTCCTGAATATATTCAGGAAAAAACGCATACGCCCTTTTTGGCCAACCAAGCAACCTGGAAAGGCAAATCAGCGCTACAAAGAAGTCTCGCTTCCCATCGGTCAAAAGGGCCATGCTGAATAAAGTGTCAAAACCAGAAATGCAGGACAGGCCACGGAGAAACGGGAGCCTTGCTACGCTGATGGGCGGGATGTAAATTGCCAACAGCCACTCTGGAGAAGTGTACGGTGTGTCCTGAAACATTTACAAAACTCAGCTTAGAGAGCATAGGGCACTTCCACTCATGGGCGTATAAATTGGGAAAACTAAAAATCAGCAAGACACAAGCACCCCAAAGTTTAGGGCTGCTCTGTTGACAAGAACCTCCACTTCGTTACACCTTAAATATCCCAGGAAAGAGAAAAATGGATAAAGAAGTTGTGGTCCTTATGTACAATGGAATATCACTCAGCCATGAAATCAACGTCATAAGGCTAGTAGCAGCATGATGAGTGGATTTAGGTACGACGATTCTAAGTGCAATAAGTCACACAGAAAAAGACACTTATCATAAGATATCACTTATAGAGGGAATGTAAAAACCGCTACCCTTGAACTGAATTACAAAACAGAACAGAGTCACACGGTTAGAAAACACACTACGGCTGCCTAACGGGAAAGGTGAGGTGGGGTGATGCATAAAACAAGGGTTTCAAATTAGCTCAGATACCGTTCCATAAACCCAATATGTAATAGAGAAGACCTACTCCTTGCTCAGGGAACTGGACTCAACACCCCCTATTCACCGCCCAAGAATATATCTGACTAGTAAGAATCTTAAAACCTATGTATTGATATCTCTCTGGAAGTGAGTCAAGTGGGTGTAAAGCTGCATAAACACAGCAGTGAAAAGCAGCTAAACCCCATTATAAAACTCAATTAATTTTAAAAACCCGTGAAAAAAAGACAGTGAAAGAGAGAGAAATTCTTACAAAATTCGTTCAGGGGCTGTGATGCCACCTGGATTGACCATATCTAGACCTGCAGCTGATTGAGACATAAGGGTGGACACTCTTGGGGCTGAGAGGTTTGGTGAGGTTGGGTGAGCAAACGCAGACGCTTTAAAGTAATACTGCGTGGTACCCATCCCATGGGTCCCAAATCTCCAGGTTCAAGGGAATCTTCCTACATCGAAAACATGCATGAGAAACCCAGAAGACGGTCCACCGAGTGATCGGGAAAGGTTTCTAAAACGCACCTCATTTCTCCTCTCCTTGTGTTCGGGTTCGCCATTCCAGCCACTTTACTAGCAATCTCCCTCCTTGGAGAATCAGCACCTTTAACCTCCTGTTCCATACAGGTGGCAATTTGAACTGAGGATGAACGGGAAGACGGGGAACCAATGAGAGACTAGCTCTAGGTGTTGGGACAGGCACAGGTCACTCTATTTTCCCATCAGGAAGAAGAATTAACCACAGGCTCAGTCTGCCTCCCGGAAGCAGAATAGGGCCTAAAGCAATCCTGCGCTTTTGCGGCCAGCTCCCAAGAGAGCGAGTTGAAAAATGGAGCTCAGGGGCACTGCAATTCACAAACCTGCAGACTTATAAATGATAACTCTCGTCTACAAATATATTGAGGGAAGGCAACAAAGAGGATTTGAAAGCAAGGCAGAATTGCAGGAAACTGATTTCAGGAGGCAGATTCGAATCGCCTTTAAAGCACAGGAAAAGCGGCAAAACCTCGACAATGATGCCCTTGGCCAAAAAGGGCGTATGCGTTTTTTCCTGAATATATTCAGGAAAAAACGCATACGCCCTTTTTGGCCAACCAAGCAACCTGGAAAGGCAAATCAGCGCTACACAGAAGTCTCGCTTCCCATCGGTCAAAAGGGCCATGCTGAATAAAGTGTCAAAACCAGAAATGCAGGACAGGCCACGGAGAAACGGGAGCCTTGCTACGCTGATGGGCGGGATGTAAATTGCCAACAGCCACTCTGGAGAAGTGTACGGTGTGTCCTGAAACATTTACAAAACTCAGCTTAGAGAGCATAGGGCACTTCCACTCATGGGCGTATAAATTGGGAAAACTAAAAATCAGCAAGACACAAGCACCCCAAAGTTTAGGGCTGCTCTGTTGACAAGAACCTCCACTTCGTTACACCTTAAATATCCCAGGAAAGAGAAAAATGGATAAAGAAGTTGTGGTCCTTATGTACAATGGAATATCACTAAGCCATGAAATCAACGTCATAAGGCTAGTAGCAGCATGATGAGTGGATTTAGGTACGACGATTCTAAGTGCAATAAGTCACACAGAAAAAGACACTTATCATAAGATATCACTTATAGAGGGAATGTAAAAACCGCTACCCTTGAACTGAATTACAAAACAGAACAGAGTCACACGGTTAGAAAACACACTATGGCTGCCTAACGGGAAAGGTGAGGTGGGGTGATGCATAAAACAAGGGTTTCAAAAGAGCTCAGATACCGTTCCATAAACCCAATACGTAATTGACAAGACCTACTCCTTGCTCAGGGAACTGGACTCAACACCCCCTATTCACCGCCCAAGAATATATCTGACTAGTAAGAATCTTAAAACCTATGTATTGATATCTCTCTGTAAGTGAGTCAAGTGGGTGTAAAGCTGCATAAACACAGCAGTGAAAAGCAGCTAAACCCCATTATAAAACTCAATTAATTTTAAAAACCCGTGAAACAAAGACAGTGAAAGGGAGAGAAATTCTTACAAAATTCGTTCAGGCGCTGTGATGCCACCTGGATTGACCATATCTACAACCGCAGCTGATTGAGACATAAGGGTGGACACTCTTGGGGCTGAGGGGTTTGGAGAGGTTCGGTGAGCAAACGCAGACGCTTTACAGTAATACTGCGTGGTACCCATCCCATGGGTCCCAAATCTCCAGGTTCAAGGGCATCTTCCTACATCGAAAACATGCATGAGAAACCCAGAAGATGGTCCACCGAGTGATCGGGAAAGGTTTCTAAAACGCACCTCATTTCTCATCTCCTTGTGCTCGGGTTCGCCATTCCAGCCGCTTTACTAGCAATCTGCCTCCTTGGAGAATCAGCACCTTTAACCTCCTGTTCCATACAGTTGGCAATTTGAACTGAGGATGAACGGGAAGACGGGGAACCAATGAGAGACTAGCTCTAGGTGTTGGGACAGGCACAGGTCACTCTATTTTCCCATCAGGATGAAGAATTACCCACAGGCTCAGTCTGCCGCCCGGAAGCAGAATAGGGCCTAAAGCAATCCTGCGCTTTTGCGGCCAGCTCCCAAGAGAGCGAGTTGAAAAATGGAGCTCAGGGGCACTGCAATTCACAAACCTGCAGACTTATAAATGATAACTCTCGTCTACAAATATATTGAGGGAAGGCAACAAAGAGGATTTGAAAGCAAGGCAGAATTGCAGGAAACAGATTTCAGGAGGCAGATTCGAATCGCCTTTAAAGCACAGGAAAAGCGGCAAAACCTCGACAATGATACCCTTGGCCAAAATGGGCGTATGCGTTTTTTCCTGAATATATTCAGGAAAAAACGCATACGCCCTTTTTGGCCAACCAAGCAACCTGGAAAGGCAAATCAGCGCTACACAGAAGTCTCGCTTCCCATCGGTCAAAAGGGCCATGCTGAATAAAGTGTCAAAACCAGAAATGCAGGACAGGCCACGGAGAAACGGGAGCCTTGCTACGCTGATGGGCGGGATGTAAATTGCCAACAGCCACTCTGGAGAAGTGTACGGTGTGTCCTGAAACATTTAGAAAACTCAGCTTAGAGAGCATAGGGCACTTCCACTCATGGGCGTATAAATTGGGAAAACTAAAAATCAGCAAGACACAAGCACCCCAAAGTTTAGGGCTGCTCTGTTGACAAGAACCTCCACTTCGTTACACCTTAAATATCCCAGGAAAGAGAAAAATGGATAAAGAAGTTGTGGTCCTTATGTACAATGGAATATCACTCAGCCATGAAATCAACGACATAAGGCTAGTAGCAGCATGATGAGTGGATTTAGGTACGACGATTCTAAGTCAAATAAGTCACACAGAAAAAGACACTTATCATAAGATATCACTTATAGAGGGAATGTAAAAACCGCTACCCTTGAACTGAATTACAAAACAGAACAGAGTCACACGGTTAGAAAACACACTATGGCTGCCTAACGGGAAAGGTGAGGTGGGGTGATGCATAAAACAAGGGTTTCAAATTAGCTCAGATACCGTTCCATAAACCGAATACGTAATTGACAAGACCTACTCCTTGCTCAGGGAACTGGACTCAACACCCCCTATTCACCGCCCAAGAATATATCTGACTAGTAAGAATCTTAAAACCTATGTATTGATATCTGTCTGTAAGTGAGTCAAGTGGGTGTAAAGCTGCATAAACACAGCAGTGAAAAGCAGCTAAACCCCATTATAAAACTCAATTAATTTTAAAAACCCGTGAAACAAAGACAGTGAAAGGGAGGGAAATTCTTACAAAATTCGTTCAGGGGCTGTGATGCCACCTGGATTGACCATATCTAGACCCGCAGCTGATTGAGACATAAGGGTGGACACTCTTGGGGCTGAGGGGTTTGGTGAGGTTGGGTGAGCAAACGCAGACGCTTTAAAGTAATACTGCCTGGTACCCATCCCATGGGTCCCAAATCTCCAGGTTCAAGGGCATCTTCCTACATCGAAAACATGCATGAGAAACCCAGAAGACGGTCCACCGAGTGATCGGGAAAGGTTTCTAAAACGCACCTCATTTCTCATCTCCTTGTGCTCGGGTTCGCCATTCCAGCCGCTTTACTAGCAATCTCCCTCCTTGGAGAATCAGCACCTTTAACCTCCTGTTCCATACAGGTGGCAATTTGAACTGAGGATGAACGGGAAGACGGGGAACCAATGAGAGACTAGCTCTAGGTGTTGGGACAGGCACAGGTCACTCTATTTTCCCATCAGGAAGAAGAATTAACCACAGGCTCAGTCTGCCGCCCGGAAGCAGAATAGGGCCTAAAGCAATCCTGCGCTTTTGCGGCCAGCTCCCAAGAGAGCGAGTTGAAAAATGGAGCTCAGGGGCACTGCAATTCACAAACCTGCAGACTTATAAATGATAACTCTCGTCTACAAATATATTGAGGGAAGGCAACAAAGAGGATTTGAAAGCAAGGCAGAATTGCAGGAAACAGATTACAGGAGGCAGATTCGAATCGCCTTTAAAGCACAAGAAAAGCGGCAAAACCTCGACAATGATGCCCTTGGCCAAAAAGGGCGTATGCGTTTTTGATGAATATATTCAGGAAAAAACGCATACGCCCTTTTTGGCCAACCAAGCAACCTGGAAAGGCAAATCATTGCTACACAGAAGTCTCGCTTCCCATCGGTCAAAAGGGCCATGCTGAATAAAGGGTCAAAACCAGACATGCAGGACAGGCCACGGAGAAACGGGAGCCTTGCTACGCTGATGGGCGGGATGTAAATTGCCAACAGCCACTCTGGAGAAGTGTACGGTGTGTCCTGAAACATTTACAAAACTCAGCTTAGAGAGCATAAGGCACTTCCACTCATGGGCGTATAAATTGGGAAAACTAAAAATCAGCAAGACACAAGCACCCCAAAGTTTAGGGCTGCTCTGTTGACAAGAACCTCCACTTCGTTACACCTTAAATATCCCAGGAAAGAGAAAAATGGATAAAGAAGTTGTTGGTCCTTATGTACAATGGAATATCACTCAGCCATGAAATCAACGTCATAAGGCTAGTAGCAGCATGATGAGTGGATTTAGGTACGATGATTCTAAGTGAATATAAGTCACACAGAAAAAGACATTTATCATAAGATATCACTTATAGAGGGAATGTAAAAACCGCTACCCTTGAAATGAATTACAAAACAGAACAGAGTCACACGGTTAGAAAACACACTATGGCTGCCTAACGGGGAAGGTGAGGTGGGGTGATGCATAAAACAAGGGTTTCAAATTAGCTCAGATACCGTTCCATAAAACCCAATATATAATAGAGAAGACCTACTCCTTGCTCAGGGAACTGGACTCAACACCCCTTATTCACCGCCCAAGAATATATCTGACTAGTAAGAATCTTAAAACCTATGTATTGATATCTCTCTGTAATGTGAGTCAAGTGGTGTAAAGCTGCATAAACACAGCAGTGAAAAGCAGCTAAACCCCATTATAAAACTCAATTAATTTTAAAAACCCGTGAAACAAAGACAGTGAAAGAGAGAGAAATTCTTACAAAATTCGTTCAGGGGCTGTGATGCCACCTGGATTGACCATATCTAGACCTGCAGCTGATTGAGACATAAGGGTGGACACTCTTGGGGCTGAGAGGTTTGGTGAGGTTGGGTGAGCAAACGCAGACGCTTTAAAGTAATACTGCGTGGTACCCATCCCATGGGTCCCAAATCTCCAGGTTCAAGGGCATCTTCCTACATCGAAAACATGCATGAGAAACCCAGAAGACGGTCCACCGAGTGATCGGGAAAGGTTTCTAAAACGCACCTCATTTCTCATCTCCTTGTGCTCGGGTTCGCCATTCCAGCCACTTTACTAGCAATCTCCCTCCTTGGAGAATCAGCACCTTTAACCTCCTGTTCCATACAGGTGGCAATTTGAACTGAGGATGAACGGGAAGACGGGGAACCAATGAGAGACTAGCTCTAGGTGTTGGGACAGGCACAGGTCACTCTATTTTCCCATCAGGAAGTAGAATTAAGCACAGGCTCAGTCTGCCGCCCGGATGCAGAATAGGGCCTAAAGCAATCCTGCGCTTTTGCGGCCAGCTCCCAAGAGAGCGAGTTGAAAAATGGAGCTCAGGGGCACTGCAATTCACAAACCTGCAGACTTATAAATGATAACTCTCGTCTACAAATATATTGAGGGAAGGCAACTAAGAGGATTTGAAAGCAAGGCAGAATTGCAGGAAACAGATTTTAGGAGGCAGATTCGAATCGCCTTTAAAGCACAAGAAAAGCGGCAAAACCTCGACAATGATGCCCTTGGCCAAAAAGGGCGTATGCGTTTTTTCCTGAATATATTCAGGAAAAAACGCATACGCCCTTTTGGCCAACCAAGCAACCTGGAAAGGCAAATCAGCGCTACACAGAAGTCTCGCTTCCCATCGGTCAAAAGGGCCATGCTGAATAAAGTGTCAAAACCAGAAATGCAGGACAGGCCACGGAGAAACGGGAGCCTTGCTACGCTGATGGGCGGGATGTAAATTGCCAACAGCCACTCTGGAGAAGTGTACGGTGTGTCCTGAAACATTTACAAAACTCAGCTTAGAGAGCATAGGGCACTTCCACTCATGGGCGTATAAATTGGGAAAACTAAAAATCAGCAAGACACAAGCACCCCAAAGTTTAGGGCTGCTCTGTTGACAAGAACCTCCACTTCGTTACACCTTAATATCCCAGGAAAGAGAAAAATGGATAAAGAAGTTGTGGTCCTTATGTACAATGGAATATCACTCAGCCATGAAATCAACGTCATAAGGCTAGTAGCAGCATGATGAGTGGATTTAGGTACGACGATACTAAGTGCAATAAGTCACACAGAAAAAGACACTTATCATAAGATATCACTTATAGAGGGAATGTAAAAACCGCTACACTTGAACTGAATTACAAAACAGAACAGAGTCACACGGTTAGAAAACACACTACGGCTGCCTAACGGGAAAGGTGAGGTGGGGTTGATGCATAAAAAAAGGGTTTTCATATTAGCTCAGATACCGTTCCATAAACCCAATATGTAATAGAGAAGACCTACTCCTTGCTCAGGGAACTGGACTCAACACCCCCTATTCACCGCCCAAGAATATATCTGACTAGTAAGAATCTTAAAACCTATGTATTGATATCTCTCTGTAAGTGAGTCAAGTGGGTGTAAAGCTGCATAAACACAGCAGTGAAAAGCAGCTAAACCCCATTATAAAACTCAATTATTTTAAAAACCCGTGAAACAAAGACAGTGAAAGAGAGAGAAATTCTTACAAAATTCGTTCAGGGGCTGTGATGCCACCTGGATTGACCATATCTAGACCCGCAGCTGATTGAGACATAAGGGTGGACACTCGTGGGGCTAAGGGGTTTGGTGAGGTTCGGTGAGCAAACGCAGACGCTTTAAAGTAATACTGCGTGGTACCCATCCAATGGGTCCCAAATCTCCAGGTTCAAGGGCATCTTCCTACATCGAAAACATGCATGAGAAACCCAGAAGATGGTCCACCGAGTGATCGGGAAAGGTTTCTAAAACGCACCTCATTTCTCATCTCCTTGTGCTCGGGTTCGCCATTCCAGCCGCTTTACTAGCAATCTCCCTCCTTGGAGAATCAGCACCTTTAACCTCCTGTTCCATACAGGTGGCAATTTGAACTGAGGATGAACGGGAAGACGGGGAACCAATGAGAGACTAGCTCTAGGTGTTGGGACAGGCACAGGTCACTCTATTTTCCCATCAGGAAGAAGAATTAACCACAGGCTCATTCTGCCGCCCGGAAGCAGAATAGGGCCTAAAGCAATCCTGCGCTTTTGCGGCCAGCTCCCAAGAGAGCGAGTTGAAAAATGGAGCTCAGGGGCACTGCAATTCACAAACCTGCAGACTTATAAATGATAACTCTCGTCTACAAATATATTGAGGGAAGGCAACAAAGAGGATTTGAAAGCAAGGCAGAATTGCAGGAAACAGATTACAGGAGGCAGATTCGAATCGCCTTTAAAGCACAAGAAAAAGCGGCAAAACCTCGACAATGATGCCCTTGGCCAAAAAGGGCGTATGCGTTTTTTCCTGAATATATTCAGGAAAAAACGCATACGCCCTTTTTGGCCAACCAAGCAACCTGGAAAGGCAAATCAGCGCTACACAGAAGTCTCGCTTCCCATCGGTCAAAAGGGCCATGCTGAATAAAGGGTCAAAACCAGAAATGCAGGACAGGCCACCGAGAAACGGGAGCCTTGCTACGCTGATGGCGGGATATAAATTGCCAACAGCCACTCTGGAGAAGTGTACGGTGTGTCCTGAAACATTTACAAAACTCAGCTTAGAGAGCATAGGGCACTTCCACTCATGGGCGTATAAATTGGGAAAACTAAAAATCAGCAAGACACAAGCACCCCAAAGTTTAGGGCTGCTCTGTTGACAAGAACCTCCACTTCGTTACACCTTAAATATCCCAGGAAAGAGAAAAATGGATAAAGAAGTTGTGGTCCTTATGTACAATGGAATATCACTCAGCCATGAAATCAACGTCATAAGGCTAGTAGCAGCATGATGAGTGGATTTAGGTACGACGATTCTAAGTGCAATAAGTCACACAGAAAAAGACACTTATCATAAGATATCACTTATAGAGGGAATGTAAAAACCGCTCCCCTTGAACTGAATTACAAAACAGAACAGAGTCACACGGTTAGAAAACACACTATGGCTGCCTAACGGGAAAGGTGAGGTGGGGTGATGCATAAAACAAGGGTTTCAAAAGAGCTCAGATACCGTTCCATAAACCCAATACGTAATTGACAAGACCTACTCCTTGCTCAGGGAACTGGACTCAACACCCCCTATTCACCGCCCAAGAATATATCTGACTAGTAAGAATCTTAAAAACCTATGTATGATATCTCTCTGTAAGTGAGTCAAGTGGGTGTAAAGCTGCATAAACACAGCAATGAAAAGCAGCTAAACCCCATTATAAAACTCAATTAATTTTAAAAACCCGTGAAACAAAGACAGTGAAAGAGAGAGAAATTCTTACAAAATTCGTTCAGGGGCTGTGATGCCACCTGAATTGACCATATCTAGACCTGCAGCTGATTGAGACATAAGGGTGGACACTCTTGGGGCTGAGAGGTTTGGTGAGGTTGGGTGAGCAAATGCAGACGCTTTAAAGTAATACTGCGTGGTACCCATCCCATGGGTCCCAAATCTCCAGGTTCAAGGGCATCTTCCTACATCGAAAACATGCATGAGAAACCCAGAAGACGGTCCATCGAGTGATCGGGAAAGGTTTCTAAAACGCACCTCATTTCTCATCTACTTGTGCTCGGGTTCGCCATTCCAGCCGCTTTACTAGCAATCTCCCTCCTTGGAGAATCAGCACCTTTAACCTCCTGTTCCATACAGGTGGCAATTTGAACGGAGGATAAACGGGAAGATGGGGAACCAATGAGAGACTAGCTCTAGGTGTTGGGACAGGCACAGGTCACTCTATTTTCCCATCAGGAAGAAGAATTAACCACAGGCTCAGTCTGCCTCCCGGAAGCAGAATAGGGCCTAAAGCAATCCTGCGCTTTTGCGGCCAGCTCCCAAGAGAGCGAGTTGAAAAATGGAGCTCAGGGGCACTGCAATTCACAAACCTGCAGACTTATAAATGATAACTCTCGTCTACAAATATATTGAGGGAAGGCAACTAAGAGGATTTGAAAGCAAGGCAGAATTGCAGGAAACAGATTTTAGGAGGCAGATTCGAATCGCCTTTAAAGCACAAGAAAAGCGGCAAAACCTCGACAATGATGCCCTTGGCCAAAAAGGGCGTATGCGTTTTTTCCTGAATATATTCAGGAAAAAACGCATACGCCCTTTTTGGCCAACCAAGCAACCTGGAAAGGCAAATCAGCGCTACAAAGAAGTCTCGCTTCCCATCGGTCAAAAGGGCCATGCTGAATAAAGTGTCAAAACCAGAAATGCAGGACAGGCCACGGAGAAACGGGAGCCTTGCTACGCTGATGGGCGGGATGTAAATTGCCAACAGCCACTCTGGAGAAGTGTACGGTGTGTCCTGAAACATTTACAAAACTCAGCTTAGAGAGCATAGGGCACTTCCACTCATGGGCGTATAAATTGGGAAAACTAAAAATCAGCAAGACACAAGCACCCCAAAGTTTAGGGCTGCTCTGTTGACAAGAACCTCCACTTCGTTACACCTTAAATATCCCAGGAAAGAGAAAAATGGATAAAGAAGTTGTGGTCCTTATGTACAATGGAATATCACTCAGCCATGAAATCAACGTCATAAGGCTAGTAGCAGCATGATGAGTGGATTTAGGTACGACGATTCTAAGTGCAATAAGTCACACAGAAAAAGACACTTATCATAAGATATCACTTATAGAGGGAATGTAAAAACCGCTACCCTTGAACTGAATTACAAAACAGAACAGAGTCACACGGTTAGAAAACACACTACGGCTGCCTAACGGGAAAGGTGAGGTGGGGTGATGCATAAAACAAGGGTTTCAAATTAGCTCAGATACCGTTCCATAAACCCAATAAGTAATAGAGAAGACCTACTCCTTGCTCAGGGAACTGGACTCAACACCCCCTATTCACCGCCCAAGAATATATCTGACTAGTAAGAATCTTAAAACCTATGTATTGATATCTCTCTGTAAGTGAGTCAAGTGGGTGTAAAGCTGCATAAACACAGCAGTGAAAAGCAGCTAAACCCCATTATAAAACTCAATTAATTTTAAAAACCCGTGAAACAAAGACAGTGAAAGAGAGAGAAATTCTTACAAAATTCGTTCAGGGGCTGTGATGCCACCTGAATTGACCATATCTAGACCTGCAGCTGATTGAGACATAAGGGTGGACACTCTTGGGGCTGAGAGGTTTGGTGAGGTTGGGTGAGCAAATGCAGACGCTTTAAAGTAATACTGCGTGGTACCCATCCCATGGGTCCCAAATCTCCAGGTTCAAGGGCATCTTCCTACATCGAAAACATGCATGAGAAACCCAGAAGACGGTCCATCGAGTGATCGGGAAAGGTTTCTAAAACGCACCTCATTTCTCATCTACTTGTGCTCGGGTTCGCCATTCCAGCCGCTTTACTAGCAATCTCCCTCCTTGGAGAATCAGCACCTTTAACCTCCTGTTCCATACATGTGGCAATTTGAACGGAGGATGAACGGGAAGACGGGGAACCAATGAGAGACTAGCTCTAGGTGTTGGGACAGGCACAGGTCACTCTATTTTCCCATCAGGAAGAAGAATTAACCACAGGCTCAGTCTGCCTCCCGGAAGCAGAATAGGGCCTAAAGCAATCCTGCGCTTTTGCGGCCAGCTCCCAAGAGAGCGAGTTGAAAAATGGAGCTCAGGGGCACTGCAATTCACAAACCTGCAGACTTATAAATGATAACTCTCGTCTACAAATATATTGAGGGAAGGCAACTAAGAGGATTTGAAAGCAAGGCAGAATTGCAGGAAACAGATTTTAGGAGGCAGATTCGAATCGCCTTTAAAGCACAAGAAAAGCGGCAAAACCTCGACAATGATGCCCTTGGCCAAAAAGGGCGTATGCGTTTTTTCCTGAATATATTCAGGAAAAAACGCATACGCCCTTTTTGGCCAACCAAGCAACCTGGAAAGGCAAATCAGCGCTACACAGAAGTCTCGCTTCCCATCGGTCAAAAGGGCCATGCTGAATAAAGTGTCAAAACCAGAAATGCAGGACAGGCCACGGAGAAACGGGAGCCTTGCTACGCTGATGGGCGGGATGTAAATTGCCAACAGCCACTCTGGAGAAGTGTACGGTGTGTCCTGAAACATTTACAAAACTCAGCTTAGAGAGCATAGGGCACTTCCACTCATGGGCGTATAAATTGGGAAAACTAAAAATCAGCAAGACACAAGCACCCCAAAGTTTAGGGCTGCTCTGTTGACAAGAACCTCCACTTCGTTACACCTTAAATATCCCAGGAAAGAGAAAAATGGATAAAGAAGTTGTGGTCCTTATGTACAATGGAATATCACTCAGCCATGAAATCAACGTCATAAGGCTAGTAGCAGCATGATGAGTGGATTTAGGCACGACGATTCTAAGGGCAATAAGTCACACAGAAAAAGACACTTATCATAAGATATCACTTATAGAGGGAATGTAAAAACCGCTACCCTTGAACTGAATTACAAAACAGAACAGAGTCACACGGTTAGAAAACACACTACGGCTGCATAACGGGAAAGGTGAGGTGGGGTGATGCATAAAACAAGGGTTTCAAATTAGCTCAGATACCGTTCCATAAACCCAATATGTAATAGAGAAGACCTACTCCTTGCTCAGGGAACTGGACTCAACACCCCCTATTCACCGCCCAAGAATATATCTGACTAGTAAGAATCTTAAAACCTATGTATTGATATCTCTCTGTAAGTGAGTCAAGTGGGTGTAAAGCTGCATAAACACAGCAGTGAAAAGCAGCTAAACCCCATTATAAAACTCAATTAATTTTAAAAACCCGTGAAACAAGACAGTGAAAGAGAGAGAAATTCTTACAAAATTCGTTCAGGGGCTGTGATGCCACCTGGATTGACCATATCTAGACCCGCAGCTGATTGAGACATAAGGGTGGACACTCGTGGGGCTAAGGGGTTTGGTGAGGTTCGGTGAGCAAACGCAGACGCTTTAAAGTAATACTGCGTGGTACCCATCCAATGGGTCCCAAATCTCCAGGTTCAAGGGCATCTTCCTACATCGAAAACATGCATGAGAAACCCAGAAGATGGTCCACCGAGTGATCGGGAAAGGTTTCTAAAACGCACCTCATTTCTCATCTCCTTGTGCTCGGGTTCGCCATTCCAGCCGCTTTACTAGCAATCTCCCTCCTTGGAGAATCAGCACCTTTAACCTCCTGTTCCATACAGGTGGCAATTTGAACTGAGGATGAACGGGAAGACGGGGAACCAATGAGAGACTAGCTCTAGGTGTTGGGACAGGCACAGGTCACTCTATTTTCCCATCAGGAAGAAGAATTAACCACAGGCTCATTCTGCCGCCCGGAAGCAGAATAGGGCCTAAAGCAATCCTGCGCTTTTGCGGCCAGCTCCCAAGAGAGCGAGTTGAAAAATGGAGCTCAGGGGCACTGCAATTCACAAACCTGCAGACTTATAAATGATAACTCTCGTCTACAAATATATTGAGGGAAGGCAACAAAGAGGATTTGAAAGCAAGGCAGAATTGCAGGAAACAGATTTCAGGAGGCAGATTCGAATCGCCTTTAAAGCACAGGAAAAGCGGCAAAACCTCGACAATGATGCCCTTGGCCAAAAAGGGCGTATGCGTTTTTTGATGAATATATTCAGGAAAAAACGCATACGCCCTTTTTGGCCAACCAAGCAACCTGGAAAGGCAAATCAGCGCTACACAGAAGTCTCGCTTCCCATCGGTCAAAAGGGCCATGCTGAATAAAGGGTCAAAACCAGACATGCAGGACAGGCCACGGAGAAACGGGAGCCTTGCTACGCTGATGGGCGGGATGTAAATTGCCAACAGCCACTCTGGAGAAGTGTACGGTGTGTCCTGAAACATTTACAAAACTCAGCTTAGAGAGCATAAGGCACTTCCACTCATGGGCGTATAAATTGGGAAAACTAAAAATCAGCAAGACACAAGCACCCCAAAGTTTAGGGCTGCTCTGTTGACAAGAACCTCCACTTCGTTACACCTTAAATATCCCAGGAAAGAGAAAAATGGATAAAGAAGTTGTGGTCCTTATGTACAATGGAATATCACTCAGCCATGAAATCAACGTCATAAGGCTAGTAGCAGCATGATGAGTGGATTTAGGTACGATGATTCTAAGTGAAATAAGTCACACAGAAAAAGACATTTATCATAAGATATCACTTATAGAGGGAATGTAAAAACCGCTACCCTTGAAATGAATTACAAAACAGAACAGAGTCACACGGTTAGAAAACACACTATGGCTGCCTAACGGGGAAGGTTAGGTGGGGTGATGCATAAAACAAGGGTTTCAAATTAGCTCAGATACCGTTCCATAAACCCAATATATAATAGAGAAGACCTACTCCTTGATCAGGGAACTGGACTCAACACCCCTTATTCACCGCCCAAGAATATATCTGACTAGTAAGAATCTTAAAACCTATGTATTGATATCTCTCTGTAAGTGAGTCAAGTGGGTGTAAAGCTGCATAAACACAGCAGTGAAAAGCAGCTAAACCCCATTATAAAACTCAATTAATTTTAAAAACCCGTGAAACAAAGACAGTGAAAGAGAGAGAAATTCTTACAAAATTCGTTCAGGGGCTGTGATGCCACCTGGATTGACCATATCTAGACCTGCAGCTGATTGAGACATAAGGGTGGACACTCTTGGGGCTGAGAGGTTTGGTGAGGTTGGGTGAGCAAACGCAGACGCTTTAAAGTAATACTGCGTGGTACCCATCCCATGGGTCCCAAATCTCCAGGTTCAAGGGCATCTTCCTACATCGAAAACATGCATGAGAAACCCAGAAGACGGTCCACCGAGTGATCGGGAAAGGTTTCTAAAACGCACCTCATTTCTCATCTCCTTGTGCTCGGGTTCGCCATTCCAGCCACTTTACTAGCAATCTCCCTCCTTGGAGAATCAGCACCTTTAACCTCCTGTTCCATACAGGTGGCAATTTGAACTGAGGATGAACGGGAAGACGGGGAACCAATGAGAGACTAGCTCTAGGTGTTGGGACAGGCACAGGTCACTCTATTTTCCCATCAGGAAGAAGAATTAACCACAGGCTCAGTCTGCCTCCCGGAAGCAGAATAGGGCCTAAAGCAATCCTGCGCTTTTGCGGCCAGCTCCCAAGAGAGCGAGTTGAAAAATGGAGCTCAGGGGAACTGCAATTCACAAACCTGCAGACTTATAAATGATAACTCTCGTCTACAAATATATTGAGGGAAGGCAACAAAGAGGATTTGAAAGCAAGGCAGAATTGCAGGAAACAGATTACAGGAGGCAGATTCGAATCGCCTTAAAGCACAAGAAAAGCGGCAAAACCTCGACAATGATGCCCTTGGCCAAAAAGGGCGTATGCGTTTTTTGATGAATATATTCAGGTAAAAACGCATACGCCCTTTTTGGCCAACCAAGCAACCTGGAAAGGCAAATCAGCGCTACACAGAAGTCTCGCTTCCCATCGGTCAAAAGGGCCATGCTGAATAAAGGGTCAAAACCAGAAATGCAGGACAGGCCATGGAGAAACGGGAGCCTTGCTACGCTGATGGGCGGGATGTAAATTGCCAACAGCCACTCTGGAGAAGTGTACGGTGTGTCCTGAAACATTTACAAAACTCAGCTTAGAGAGCAAAAGGCACTTCCACTCATGGGCGTATAAATTGGGAAAACTAAAAATCAGCAAGACACAAGCACCCCAAAGTTTAGGGCTGCTCTGTTGACAAGAACCTCCACTTCGTTACACCTTAAATATCCCAGGAAAGAGAAAAATAGATAAAGAAGTTGTGGTCCTTATGTACAATGGAATATCACTCAGCCATGAAATCAACGTCATAAGGCTAGTAGCAGCATGATGAGTGGATTTAGGTACGACGATTCTAAGTGCAATAAGTCACACAGAAAAAGACACTTATCATAAGATATCACTTATAGAGGGAATGTAAAAACCGCTACCCTTGAACTGAATTACAAAACAGAACAGAGTCACACGGTTAGAAAACACACTACGGCTGCCTAACGGGAAAGGTGAGGTGGGGTGATGCATAAAACAAGGGTTTCAAATTAGCTCAGATACCGTTCCATAAACCCAATATGTAATAGAGAAGACCTACTCCTTGCTCAGGGAACTGGACTCAACACCCCCTATTCACCGCCCAAGAATATATCTGACTAGTAAGAATCTTAAAACCTATGTATTGATATCTCTCTGTAAGTGAGTCAAGTGGGTGTAAAGCTGCATAAACACAGCAGTGAAAAGCAGCTAAACCCCATTATAAAACTCAATTAATTTTAAAAACCCGTGAAACAAAGACAGTGAAAGAGAGAGAAATTCTTACAAAATTCGTTCAGGGGCTGTGATGCCACCTGGATTGACCATATCTAGACCCGCAGCTGATTGAGACATAAGGGTGGACACTCGTGGGGCTAAGGGGTTTGGTGAGGTTCGGTGAGCAAACGCAGACGCTTTAAAGTAATACTGCGTGGTACCCATCCAATGGGTCCCAAATCTCCAGGTTCAAGGGCATCTTCCTACATCAAAAACATGCATGAGAAACCCAGAAGATGGTCCACCGAGTGATCGGGAAAGGTTTCTAAAACGCACCTCATTTCTCATCTCCTTGTGCTCGGGTTCGCCATTCCAGCCGCTTTACTAGCAATCTCCCTCCTTGGAGAATCAGCACCTTTAACCTCCTGTTCCATACAGGTGGCAATTTGAACTGAGGATGAACGGGAAGACGGGGAACCAATGAGAGACTAGCTCTAGGTGTTGGGACAGGCACAGGTCACTCTATTTTCCCATCAGGAAGAAGAATTAACCACAGGCTCATTCTGCCGCCCGGAAGCAGAATAGGGCCTAAAGCAATCCTGCGCTTTTGCGGCCAGCTCCCAAGAGAGCGAGTTGAAAAATGGAGCTCAGGGGCACTGCAATTCACAAACCTGCAGACTTATCAATGATAACTCTCGTCTACAAATATATTGAAGGAAGGCAACAAAGAGGATTTGAAAGCAAGGCAGAATTGCAGGAAACAGATTACAGGAGGCAGATTCGAATCGCCTTTAAAGCACAAGAAAAGCGGCAAAACCTCGACAATGATGCCCTTGGCCAAAAAGGGCGTATGCGTTTTTTCCTGAATATATTCAGGAAAAAACGCATACGCCCTTTTTGGCCAACCAAGCAACCTGGAAAGGCAAATCAGCGCTACACAGAAGTCTCGCTTCCCATCGGTCAAAAGGGCCATGCTGAATAAAGGGTCAAAACCAGAAATGCAGGACAGGCCACCGAGAAACGGGAGCCTTGCTACGCTGATGGGCGGGATATAAATTGCCAACAGCCACTCTGGAGAAGTGTACGGTGTGTCATGAAACATTTACAAAACTCAGCTTAGAGAGCATAGGGTACTTCCACTCATGGGCGTATAAATTGGGAAAACTAAAAATCAGCAAGACACAAGCACCCCAAAGTTTAGGGCTGCTCTGTTGACAAGAACCTCCACTTCGTTACACCTTAAATATCCCAGGAAAGAGAAAAATGGATAAAGAAGTTGTGGTCCTTATGTACAATGGAATATCACTCAGCCATGAAATCAACGTCATAAGGCTAGTAGCAGCATGATGAGTGGATTTAGGTACGACGATTCTAAGTGCAATAAGTCACACAGAAAAAGACACTTATCATAAGATATCACTTATAGAGGGAATGTAAAAACCGCTACCCTTGAACTGAATTACAAAACAGAACAGAGTCACACGGTTAGAAAACACACTACGGCTGCCTAACGGGAAAGGTGAGGTGGGGTGATGCATAAAACAAGGGTTTCAAATTAGCTCAGATACCGTTCCATAAACCCAATATGTAATAGAGAAGACCTACTCCTTGCTCAGGGAACTGGACTCAACACCCCCTATTCACCGCCCAAGAATATATCTGACTAGTAAGAATCTTAAAACCTATGTATTGATATCTCTCTGTAAGTGAGTCAAGTGGGTGTAAAGCTGCATAAACACAGCAGTGAAAAGCAGCTAAACCCCATTATAAAACTCAATTAATTTTAAAAACCCGTGAAACAAAGACAGTGAAAGAGAGAGAAATTCTTACAAAATTCGTTCAGGGGCTGTGATGCCACCTGGATTGACCATATCTAGACCCGCAGCTGATTGAGACATAAGGGTGGACACTCGTGGGGCTAAGGGGTTTGGTGAGGTTCGGTGAGCAAACGCAGACGCTTTAAAGTAATACTGCGTGGTACCCATCCAATGGGTCCCAAATCTCCAGGTTCAAGGGCATCTTCCTACATCAAAAACATGCATGAGAAACCCAGAAGATGGTCCACCGAGTGATCGGGAAAGGTTTCTAAAACGCACCTCATTTCTCATCTCCTTGTGCTCGGGTTCGCCATTCCAGCCGCTTTACTAGCAATCTCCCTCCTTGGAGAATCAGCACCTTTAACCTCCTGTTCCATACAGGTGGCAATTTGAACTGAGGATGAACGGGAAGACGGGGAACCAATGAGAGACTAGCTCTAGGTGTTGGGACAGGCACAGGTCACTCTATTTTCCCATCAGGAAGAAGAATTAACCACAGGCTCATTCTGCCGCCCGGAAGCAGAATAGGGCCTAAAGCAATCCTGCGCTTTTGCGGCCAGCTCCCAAGAGAGCGAGTTGAAAAATGGAGCTCAGGGGCACTGCAATTCACAAACCTGCAGACTTATAAATGATAACTCACGTCTACAAATATATTGAGGGAAGGCAACAAAGAGGATTTGAAAGCAAGGCAGAATTGCAGGAAACAGATTACAGGAGGCAGATTCGAATCGCCTTTAAAGCACAAGAAAAGCGGCAAAACCTCGACAATGATGCCCTTGGCCAAAAAGGGCGTATGCGTTTTTTGATGAATATATTCAGGAAAAAACGCATACGCCCTTTTTGGCCAACCAAGCAACCTGGAAAGGCAAATCAGCGCTACACAGAAGTCTCGCTTCCCATCGGTCAAAAGGGCCATGCTGAATAAAGGGTCAAAACCAGAAATGCAGGACAGGCCACCGAGAAACGGGAGCCTTGCTACGCTGATGGGCGGGATATAAATTGCCAACAGCCACTCTGGAGAAGTGTACGGTGTGTCCTGAAACATTTACAAAACTCAGCTTAGAGAGCATAGGGCACTTCCACTCATGGGCGTATAAATTGGGAAAACTAAAAATCAGCAAGACACAAGCACCCCAAAGTTTAGGGCTGCTCTGTTGACAAGAACCTCCACTTCGTTACACCTTAAATATCCCAGGAAAGAGAAAAATGGATAAAGAAGTTGTGGTCCTTATGTACAATGGAATATCACTCAGCCATGAAATCAACGTCATAAGGCTAGTAGCAGCATGATGAGTGGATTTAGGTACGACGATTCTAAGTGAAATATGTCACACAGAAAAAGACATTTATCATAAGATATCACTTATAGAGGGAATGTAAAAACCGCTACCCTTGAACTGAATTACAAAACAGAACAGAGTCACACGGTTAGAAAACACACTATGGCTGCCTAACGGGAAAGGTGAGGTGGGGTGATGCATAAAACAAGGGTTTCAAATTAGCTCAGATACCGTTCCATAAACCCAATATGTAATAGAGAAGACCTACTCCTTGCTCAGGGAACTGGACTCAACACCCCCTATTCACCGCCCAAGAATATATCTGACTAGTAAGAATCTTAAAACCTATGTATTGATATCTCTCTGTAAGTGAGTCAAGTGGGTGTAAAGCTGCATAAACACAGCAGTGAAAAGCAGCTAAACCCCATTATAAAACTCAATTAATTTTAAAAACCCGTGAAACAAAGACAGTGAAAGAGAGAGAAATTCTTACAAAATTCGTTCAGGGGCTGTGATGCCACCTGAATTGACCATATTTAGACCTGCAGCTGATTGAGACATAAGGGTGGACACTCTTGGGGCTGAGAGGTTTGGTGAGGTTGGGTGAGCAAATGCAGACGCTTTAAAGTAATACTGCGTGGTACCCATCCCATGGGTCCCAAATCTCCAGGTTCAAGGGCATCTTCCTACATCGAAAACATGCATGAGAAACCCAGAAGACGGTCCATCGAGTGATCGGGAAAGGTTTCTAAAACGCACCTCATTTCTCATCTACTTGTGCTCGGGTTCGCCATTCCAGCCGCTTTACTAGCAATCTCCCTCCTTGGAGAATCAGCACCTTTAACCTCCTGTTCCATACAGGTGGCAATTTGAACTGAGGATGAACGGGAAGACGGGAAACCAATGAGAGACTAGCTCTAGGTGTTGGGACAGGCACAGGTCACTCTATTTTCCCATCAGGAAGAAGAATTAACCACAGGCTCATTCTGCCGCCCGGAAGCAGAATAGGGCCTAAAGCAATCCTGCGCTTTTGCGGCCAGCTCCCAAGAGAGCGAGTTGAAAAATGGAGCTCAGGGGCACTGCAATTCACAAACCTGCAGACTTATCAATGATAACTCTCGTCTACAAATATATTGAGGGAAGGCAACAAAGAGGATTTGAAAGCAAGGCAGAATTGCAGGAAACAGATTACAGGAGGCAGATTCGAATCGCCTTTAAAGCACAAGAAAAGCGGCAAAACCTCGACAATGATGCCCTTGGCCAAAAAGGGCGTATGCGTTTTTTCCTGAATATATTCAGGAAAAAACGCATACGCCCTTTTTGGCCAACCAAGCAACCTGGAAAGGCAAATCAGCGCTACACAGAAGTCTCGCTTCCCATCGGTCAAAAGGGCCATGCTGAATAAAGGGTCAAAACCAGAAATGCAGGACAGGCCACCGAGAAACGGGAGCCTTGCTACGCTGATGGGCGGGATATAAATTGCCAACAGCCACTCTGGAGAAGTGTACGGTGTGTCCTGAAACATTTACAAAACTCAGCTTAGAGAGCATAGGGCACTTCCACTCATGGGCGTATAAATTGGGAAAACTAAAAATCAGCAAGACACAAGCACCCCAAAGTTTAGGGCTGCTCTGTTGACAAGAACCTCCACTTCGTTACACCTTAAATATCCCAGGAAAGAGAAAAATGGATAAAGAAGTTGTGGTCCTTATGTACAATGGAATATCACTCAGCCATGAAATCAACGTCATAAGGCTAGTAGCAGCATGATGAGTGGATTTAGGTACGACGATTCTAAGTGCAATAAGTCACACAGAAAAAGACACTTATCATAAGATATCACTTATAGAGGGAATGTAAAAACCGCTACCCTTGAACTGAATTACAAAACAGAACAGAGTCACACGGTTAGAAAACACACTATGGCTGCCTAACGGGAAAGGTGAGGTGGGGTGATGCATAAAACAAGGGTTTCAAAAGAGCTCAGATACCGTTCCATAAACCCAATACGTAATTGACAAGACCTACTCCTTGCTCAGGGAACTGGACTCAACACCCCCTATTCACCGCCCAAGAATATATCTGACTAGTAAGAATCTTAAAACCTATGTATTGATATCTCTCTGTAAGTGAGTCAAGTGGGTGTAAAGCTGCATAAACACAGCAGTGAAAAGCAGCTAAACCCCATTATAAAACTCAATTAATTTTAAAAACCCGTGAAACAAAGACAGTGAAAGAGAGAGAAATTCTTACAAAATTCGTTCAGGGGCTGTGATGCCACCTGAATTGACCATATCTAGACCTGCAGCTGATTGAGACATAAGGGTGGACACTCTTGGGGCTGAGAGGTTTGGTGAGGTTGGGTGAGCAAATGCAGACGCTTTAAAGTAATACTGCGTGGTACCCATCCCATGGGTCCCAAATCTCCAGGTTCAAGGGCATCTTCCTACATCGAAAACATGCATGAGAAACCCAGAAGACGGTCCATCGAGTGATCGGGAAAGGTTTCTAAAACGCACCTCATTTCTCATCTACTTGTGCTCGGGTTCGCCATTCCAGCCGCTTTACTAGCAATCTCCCTCCTTGGAGAATCAGCACCTTTAACCTCCTGTTCCATACAGGTGGCAATTTGAACGGAGGATGAACGGGAAGACGGGGAACCAATGAGAGACTAGCTCTAGGTGTTGGGACAGGCACAGGCCACTCTATTTTCCCATCAGGAAGAAGAATTAACCACAGGCTCAGTCTGCCTCCCGGAAGCAGAATAGGGCCTAAAGCAATCCTGCGCTTTTGCGGCCAGCTCCCAAGAGAGCGAGTTGAAAAATGGAGCTCAGGGGCACTGCAATTCACAAACCTGCAGACTTATAAATGATAACTCTCGTCTACAAATATATTGAGGGAAGGCAACTAAGAGGATTTGAAAGCAAGGCAGAATTGCAGGAAACAGATTTTAGGAGGCAGATTCGAATCGCCTTTAAAGCACAAGAAAAGCGGCAAAACCTCGACAATGATGCCCTTGGCCAAAAAGGGCGTATGCGTTTTTTCCTGAATATATTCAGGAAAAAACGCATACGCCCTTTTTGGCCAACCAAGCAACCTGGAAAGGCAAATCAGCGCTACAAAGAAGTCTCGCTTCCCATCGGTCAAAAGGGCCATGCTGAATAAAGTGTCAAAACCAGAAATGCAGGACAGGCCACGGAGAAACGGGAGCCTTGCTACGCTGATGGGCGGGATGTAAATTGCCAACAGCCACTCTGGAGAAGTGTACGGTGTGTCCTGAAACATTTACAAAACTCAGCTTAGAGAGCATAGGGCACTTCCACTCATGGGCGTATAAATTGGGAAAACTAAAAATCAGCAAGACACAAGCACCCCAAAGTTTAGGGCTGCTCTGTTGACAAGAACCTCCACTTCGTTACACCTTAAATATCCCAGGAAAGAGAAAAATGGATAAAGAAGTTGTGGTCCTTATGTACAATGGAATATCACTCAGCCATGAAATCAACGTCATAAGGCTAGTAGCAGCATGATGAGTGGATTTAGGTACGACGATTCTAAGTGCAATAAGTCACACAGAAAAAGACACTTATCATAAGATATCACTTATAGAGGGAATGTAAAAACCGCTACCCTTGAACTGAATTACAAAACAGAACAGAGTCACACGGTTAGAAAACACACTACGGCTGCCTAACGGGAAAGGTGAGGTGGGGTGATGCATAAAACAAGGGTTTCAAATTAGCTCAGATACCGTTCCATAAACCCAATATGTAATAGAGAAGACCTACTCCTTGCTCAGGGAACTGGACTCAACACCCCCTATTCACCGCCCAAGAATATATCTGACTAGTAAGAATCTTAAAACCTATGTATTGATATCTCTCTGTAAGTGAGTCAAGTGGGTGTAAAGCTGCATAAACACAGCAGTGAAAAGCAGCTAAACCCCATTATAAAACTCAATTAATTTTAAAAACCCGTGAAACAAAGACAGTGAAAGAGAGAGAAATTCTTACAAAATTCGTTCAGGGGCTGTGATGCCACCTGGATTGACCATATCTAGACCTGCAGCTGATTGAGACATAAGGGTGGACACTCTTGGGGCTGAGAGGTTTGGTGAGGTTGGGTGAGCAAACGCAGACGCTTTAAAGTAATACTGCGTGGTACCCATCCCATGGGTCCCAAATCTCCAGGTTCAAGGGAATCTTCCTACATCGAAAACATGCATGAGAAACCCAGAAGACGGTCCACCGAGTGATCGGGAAAGGTTTCTAAAACGCACCTCATTTCTCCTCTCCTTGTGTTCGGGTTCGCCATTCCAGCCACTTTACTAGCAATCTCCCTCCTTGGAGAATCAGCACCTTTAACCTCCTGTTCCATACAGGTGGCAATTTGAACTGAGGATGAACGGGAAGACGGGGAACCAATGAGAGACTAGCTCTAGGTGTTGGGACAGGCACAGGTCACTCTATTTTCCCATCAAGAAGAAGAATTAACCACAGGCTCAGTCTGCCTCCCGGAAGCAGAATAGGGCCTAAAGCAATCCTGCGCTTTTGCGGCCAGCTCCCAAGAGAGCGAGTTGAAAAATGGAGCTCAGGGGCACTGCAATTCACAAACCTGCAGACTTATAAATGATAACTCTCGTCTACAAATATATTGAGGGAAGGCAACAAAGAGGATTTGAAAGCAAGGCAGAATTGCAGGAAACTGATTTCAGGAGGCAGATTCGAATCGCCTTTAAAGCACAGGAAAAGCGGCAAAACCTCGACAATGATGCCCTTGGCCAAAAAGTGCGTATGCGTTTTTTCCTGAATATATTCAGGAAAAAACGCATACGCCCTTTTTGGCCAACCAAGCAACCTGGAAAGGCAAATCAGCGCTACACAGAAGTCTCGCTTCCCATCGGTCAAAAGGGCCATGCTGAATAAAGTGTCAAAACCAGAAATGCAGGACAGGCCACGGAGAAACGGGAGCCTTGCTACGCTGATGGGCGGGATGTAAATTGCCAACAGCCACTCTGGAGAAGTGTACGGTGTGTCCTGAAACATTTACAAAACTCAGCTTAGAGAGCATAGGGCACTTCCACTCATGGGCGTATAAATTGGGAAAACTAAAAATCAGCAAGACACAAGCACCCCAAAGTTTAGGGCTGCTCTGTTGACAAGAACCTCCACTTCGTTACACCTTAAATATCCCAGGAAAGAGAAAAATGGATAAAGAAGTTGTGGTCCTTATGTACAATGGAATATCACTAAGCCATGAAATCAACGTCATAAGGCTAGTAGCAGCATGATGAGTGGATTTAGGTACGACGATTCTAAGTGCAATAAGTCACACAGAAAAAGACACTTATCATAAGATATCACTTATAGAGGGAATGTAAAAACCGCTACCCTTGAACTGAATTACAAAACAGAACAGAGTCACACGGTTAGAAAACACACTATGGCTGCCTAACGGGAAAGGTGAGGTGGGGTGATGCATAAAACAAGGGTTTCAAAAGAGCTCAGATACCGTTCCATAAACCCAATACGTAATTGACAAGACCTACTCCTTGCTCAGGGAACTGGACTCAACACCCCCTATTCACCGCCCAAGAATATATCTGACTAGTAAGAATCTTAAAACCTATGTATTGATATCTCTCTGTAAGTGAGTCAAGTGGGTGTAAAGCTGCATAAACACAGCAGTGAAAAGCAGCTAAACCCCATTATAAAACTCAATTAATTTTAAAAACCCGTGAAACAAAGACAGTGAAAGGGAGAGAAATTCTTACAAAATTCGTTCAGGCGCTGTGATGCCACCTGGATTGACCATATCTAGAACCGCAGCTGATTGAGACATAAGGGTGGACACTCTTGGGGCTGAGGGGTTTGGAGAGGTTCGGTGAGCAAACGCAGACGCTTTAAAGTAATACTGCGTGGTACCCATCCCATGGGTCCCAAATCTCCAGGTTCAAGGGCATCTTCCTACATCGAAAACATGCATGAGAAACCCAGAAGATGGTCCACCGAGTGATCGGGAAAGGTTTCTAAAACGCACCTCATTTCTCATCTCCTTGTGCTCGGGTTCGCCATTCCAGCCGCTTTACTAGCAATCTGCCTCCTTGGAGAATCAGCACCTTTAACCTCCTGTTCCATACAGTTGGCAATTTGAACTGAGGATGAACGGGAAGACGGGGAACCAATGAGAGACTAGCTCTAGGTGTTGGGACAGGCACAGGTCACTCTATTTTCCCATCAGGATGAAGAATTACCCACAGGCTCAGTCTGCCGCCCGGAAGCAGAATAGGGCCTAAAGCAATCCTGCGCTTTTGCGGCCAGCTCCCAAGAGAGCGAGTTGAAAAATGGAGCTCAGGGGCACTGCAATTCACAAACCTGCAGACTTATAAATGATAACTCTCGTCTACAAATATATTGAGGGAAGGCAACAAAGAGGATTTGAAAGCAAGGCAGAATTGCAGGAAACAGATTTCAGGAGGCAGATTCGAATCGCCTTTAAAGCACAGGAAAAGCGGCAAAACCTCGACAATGATACCCTTGGCCAAAATGGGCGTATGCGTTTTTTCCTGAATATATTCAGGAAAAAACGCATACGCCCTTTTTGGCCAACCAAGCAACCTGGAAAGGCAAATCAGCGCTACACAGAAGTCTCGCTTCCCATCGGTCAAAAGGGCCATGCTGAATAAAGTGTCAAAACCAGAAATGCAGGACAGGCCACGGAGAAACGGGAGCCTTGCTACGCTGATGGGCGGGATGTAAATTGCCAACAGCCACTCTGGAGAAGTGTACGGTGTGTCCTGAAACATTTAGAAAACTCAGCTTAGAGAGCATAGGGCACTTCCACTCATGGGCGTATAAATTGGGAAAACTAAAAATCAGCAAGACACAAGCACCCCAAAGTTTAGGGCTGCTCTGTTGACAAGAACCTCCACTTCGTTACACCTTAAATATCCCAGGAAAGAGAAAAATGGATAAAGAAGTTGTGGTCCTTATGTACAATGGAATATCACTCAGCCATGAAATCAACGACATAAGGCTAGTAGCAGCATGATGAGTGGATTTAGGTACGACGATTCTAAGTCAAATAAGTCACACAGAAAAAGACACTTATCATAAGATATCACTTATAGAGGGAATGTAAAAACCGCTACCCTTGAACTGAATTACAAAACAGAACAGAGTCACACGGTTAGAAAACACACTATGGCTGCCTAACGGGAAAGGTGAGGTGGGGTGATGCATAAAACAAGGGTTTCAAATTAGCTCAGATACCGTTCCATAAACCGAATACGTAATTGACAAGACCTACTCCTTGCTCAGGGAACTGGACTCAACACCCCCTATTCACCGCCCAAGAATATATCTGACTAGTAAGAATCTTAAAACCTATGTATTGATATCTGTCTGTAAGTGAGTCAAGTGGGTGTAAAGCTGCATAAACACAGCAGTGAAAAGCAGCTAAACCCCATTATACAACTCAATTAATTTTAAAAACCCGTGAAACAAAGACAGTGAAAGGGAGGGAAATTCTTACAAAATTCGTTCAGGGGCTGTGATGCCACCTGGATTGACCATATCTAGACCCGCAGCTGATTGAGACATAAGGGTGGACACTCTTGGGGCTGAGGGGTTTGGTGAGGTTGGGTGAGCAAACGCAGACGCTTTAAAGTAATACTGCCTGGTACCCATCCCATGGGTCCCAAATCTCCAGGTTCAAGGGCATCTTCCTACATCGAAAACATGCATGAGAAACCCAGAAGACGGTCCACCGAGTGATCGGGAAAGGTTTCTAAAACGCACCTCATTTCTCATCTCCTTGTGCTCGGGTTCGCCATTCCAGCCGCTTTACTAGCAATCTCCCTCCTTGGAGAATCAGCACCTTTAACCTCCTGTTCCATACAGGTGGCAATTTGAACTGAGGATGAACGGGAAGACGGGGAACCAATGAGAGACTAGCTCTAGGTGTTGGGACAGGCACAGGTCACTCTATTTTCCCATCAGGAAGAAGAATTAACCACAGGCTCAGTCTGCCGCCCGGAAGCAGAATAGGGCCTAAAGCAATCCTGCGCTTTTGCGGCCAGCTCCCAAGAGAGCGAGTTGAAAACTGGAGCTCAGGGGCACTGCAATTCACAAACCTGCAGACTTATAAATGATAACTCTCGTCTACAAATATATTGAGGGAAGGCAACAAAGAGGATTTGAAAGCAAGGCAGAATTGCAGGAAACAGATTACAGGAGGCAGATTCGAATCGCCTTTAAAGCACAAGAAAAGCGGCAAAACCTCGACAATGATGCCCTTGGCCCAAAAGGGCGTATGCGTTTTTTGATGAATATATTCAGGAAAAAACGCATACGCCCTTTTTGGCCAACCAAGCAACCTGGAAAGGCAAATCAGCGCTACACAGAAGTCTCGCTTCCCATCGGTCAAAAGGGCCATGCTGAATAAAGGGTCAAAACCAGAAATGCAGGACAGGCCACGGAGAAACGGGAGCCTTGCTACGCTGATGGGCGGGATGTAAATTGCCAACAGCCACTCTGGAGAAGTGTACGGTGTGTCCTGAAACATTTACAAAACTCAGCTTAGAGAGCATAGGGCACTTCCACTCATGGGCGTATAAATTGGGAAAACTAAAAATCAGCAAGACACAAGCACCCCAAAGTTTAGGGCTGCTCTGTTGACAAGAACCTCCACTTCGTTACACCTTAAATATCCCAGGAAAGAGAAAAATGGATAAAGAAGTTGTGGTCCTTATGTACAATGGAATATCACTCAGCCATGAAATCAACGTCATAAGGCTAGTAGCAGCATGATGAGTGGATTTAGGTACGACGATTCTAAGTGCAATAAGTCACACAGAAAAAGACACTTATCATAAGATATCACTTATAGAGGGAATGTAAAAACCGCTACCCTTGAACTGAATTACAAAACAGAACAGAGTCACACGGTTAGAAAACACACTACGGCTGCCTAACGGGAAAGGTGAGGTGGGGTGATGCATAAAACAAGGGTTTCAAATTAGCTCAGATACCGTTCCATAAACCCAATATGTAATAGAGAAGACCTACTCCTTGCTCAGGGAACTGGACTCAACACCCCCTATTCACCGCCCAAGAATATATCTGACTAGTAAGAATCTTAAAACCTATGTATTGATATCTCTCTGTAAGTGAGTCAAGTGGGTGTAAAGCTGCATAAACACAGCAGTGAAAAGCAGCTAAACCCCATTATAAAACTCAATTAATTTTAAAAACCCGTGAAACAAAGACAGTGAAAGAGAGAGAAATTCTTACAAAATTCGTTCAGGGGCTGTGATGCCACCTGGATTGACCATATCTAGACCCGCAGCTGATTGAGACATAAGGGTGGACACTCGTGGGGCTAAGGGGTTTGGTGAGGTTCGGTGAGCAAACGCAGACGCTTTAAAGTAATACTGCGTGGTACCCATCCAATGGGTCCCAAATCTCCAGGTTCAAGGGCATCTTCCTACATCGAAAACATGCATGAGAAACCCAGAAGATGGTCCACCGAGTGATCGGGAAAGGTTTCTAAAACGCACCTCATTTCTCATCTCCTTGTGCTCGGGTTCGCCATTCCAGCCGCTTTACTAGCAATCTCCCTCCTTGGAGAATCAGCACCTTTAACCTCCTGTTCCATACAGGTGGCAATTTGAACTGAGGATGAACGGGAAGACGGGGAACCAATGAGAGACTAGCTCTAGGTGTTGGGACAGGCACAGGTCACTCTATTTTCCCATCAGGAAGAAGAATTAACCACAGGCTCATTCTGCCGCCCGGAAGCAGAATAGGGCCTAAAGCAATCCTGCGCTTTTGCGGCCAGCTCCCAAGAGAGCGAGTTGAAAAATGGAGCTCAGGGGCACTGCAATTCACAAACCTGCAGACTTATAAATGATAACTCTCGTCTACAAATATATTGAGGGAAGGCAACAAAGAGGATTTGAAAGCAAGGCAGAATTGCAGGAAACAGATTTCAGGAGGCAGATTCGAATCGCCTTTAAAGCACAGGAAAAGCGGCAAATCCTCGACAATGATGCCCTTGGCCCAAAAGGGCGTATGCGTTTTTTGATGAATATATTCAGGAAAAAACGCATACGCCCTTTTTGGCCAACCAAGCAACCTGGAAAGGCAAATCAGCGCTACACAGAAGTCTCGCTTCCCATCGGTCAAAAGGGCCATGCTGAATAAAGGGTCAAAACCAGACATGCAGGACAGGCCACGGAGAAACGGGAGCCTTGCTACGCTGATGGGCGGGATGTAAATTGCCAACAGCCACTCTGGAGAAGTGTACGGTGTGTCCTGAAACATTTACAAAACTCACCTTAGAGAGCATAAGGCACTTGCACTCATGGGCGTATAAATTGGGAAAACTAAAAATCAGCAAGACACAAGCACCCCAAAGTTTAGGGCTGCTCTGTTGACAAGAACCTCCACTTCGTTACACCTTAAATATCCCAGGAAAGAGAAAAATGGATAAAGAAGTTGTGGTCCTTATGTACAATGGAATATCACTCAG
This sequence comes from Eschrichtius robustus, assembly GCF_028021215.1. Classification (NCBI taxonomy): domain Eukaryota; kingdom Metazoa; phylum Chordata; class Mammalia; order Artiodactyla; family Eschrichtiidae; genus Eschrichtius; species Eschrichtius robustus. Next base: position 45,314,255 of record NC_090830.1, on the reverse strand, counting down.
CCATGAAATCAACGTCATAAGGCTAGTAGCAGCATGATGAGTGGATTTAGGTACGACGATTCTAAGTGAAATAAGTCACACAGAAAAAGACATTTATCATAAGATATCACTTATAGAGGGAATGTAAAAACCGCTACCCTTGAAATGAATTACAAAACAGAACAGAGTCACACGGTTAGAAAACACACTATGGCTGCCTAACGGGGAAGGTGAGGTGGGGTGATGCATAAAACAAGGGTTTCAAATTAGCTCAGATACCGTTCCATAAACCCAATATATAATAGAGAAGACCTACTCCTTGCTCAGGGAACTGGACTCAACACCCCCTATTCACCGCCCAAGAATATATCTGACTAGTAAGAATCTTAAAACCTATGTATTGATATCTCTCTGTAAGTGAGTCAAGTGGGTGTAAAGCTGCATAAACACAGCAGTGAAAAGCAGCTAAACCCCATTATAAAACTCAATTAATTTTAAAAACCCGTGAAAAAAAGACAGTGAAAGAGAGAGAAATTCTTACAAAATTCGTTCAGGGGCTGTGATGCCACCTGAATTGACCATATCTAGACCTGCAGCTGATTGAGACATAAGGGTGGACACTCTTGGGGCTGAGAGGTTTGGTGAGGTTGGGTGAGCAAACGCAGACGCTTTAAAGTAATACTGCGTGGTACCCATCCCATGGGTCCCAAATCTCCAGGTTCAAGGGCATCTTCCTACATCGAAAACATGCATGAGAAACCCAGAAGATGGTCCACCGAGTGATCGGGAAAGGTTTCTAAAACGCACCTCATTTCTCATCTCCTTGTGCTCGGGTTCGCCATTCCAGCCGCTTTACTAGCAATCTCCCTCCTTGGAGAATCAGCACCTTTAACCTCCTGTTCCATACAGGTGGCAATTTGAACTGAGGATGAACGGGAAGACGGGGAACCAATGAGAGACTAGCTCTAGGTGTTGGGACAGGCACAGGTCACTCTATTTTCCCATCAGGAAGAAGAATTAACCACAGGCTCATTCTGCCGCCCGGAAGCAGAATAGGGCCTAAAGCAATCCTGCGCTTTTGCGGCCAGCTCCCAAGAGAGCGAGTTGAAAAATGGAGCTCAGGGGCACTGCAATTCACAAACCTGCAGACTTATAAATGATAACTCTCGTCTACAAATATATTGAGGGAAGGCAACAAAGAGGATTTGAAAGCAAGGCAGAATTGCAGGAAACAGATTACAGGAGGCAGATTCGAATCGCCTTTAAAGCACAAGAAAAGCGGCAAAACCTCGACAATGATGCCCTTGGCCAAAAAGGGCGTATGCGTTTTTTCCTGAATATATTCAGGAAAAAACGCATACGCCCTTTTTGGCCAACCAAGCAACCTGGAAAGGCAAATCAGCGCTACACAGAAGTCTCGCTTCCCATCGGTCAAAAGGGCCATGCTGAATAAAGGGTCAAAACCAGAAATGCAGGACAGGCCACCGAGAAACGGGAGCCTTGCTACGCTGATGGGCGGGATATAAATTGCCAACAGCCACTCTGGAGAAGTGTACGGTGTGTCCTGAAACATTTACAAAACTCAGCTTAGAGAGCATAGGGCACTTCCACTCATGGGCGTATAAATTGGGAAAACTAAAAATCAGCAAGACACAAGCACCCCAAAGTTTAGGGCTGCTCTGTTGACAAGAACCTCCACTTCGTTACACCTTAAATATCCCAGGAAAGAGAAAAATGGATAAAGAAGTTGTGGTCCTTATGTACAATGGAATATCACTCAGCCATGAAATCAACGTCATAAGGCTAGTAGCAGCATGATGAGTGGATTTAGGTACGACGATTCTAAGTGCAATAAGTCACACAGAAAAAGACACTTATCATAAGATATCACTTATAGAGGGAATGTAAAAACCGCTACCCTTGAACTGAATTACAAAACAGAACAGAGTCACACGGTTAGAAAACACACTATGGCTGCCTAACGGGAAAGGTGAGGTGGGGTGATGCATAAAACAAGGGTTTCAAAAGAGCTCAGATACCGTTCCATAAACCCAATACGTAATTGACAAGACCTACTCCTTGCTCAGGGAACTGGACTCAACACCCCCTATTCACCGCCCAAGAATATATCTGACTAGTAAGAATCTTAAAACCTATGTATTGATATCTCTCTGTAAGTGAGTCAAGTGGGTGTAAAGCTGCATAAACACAGCAGTGAAAAGCAGGTAAACCCCATTATAAAACTCAATTAATTTTAAAAACCCGTGAAACAAAGACAGTGAAAGAGAGAGAAATTCTTACAAAATTCGTTCAGGGGCTGTGATGCCACCTGAATTGACCATATCTAGACCTGCAGCTGATTGAGACATAAGGGTGGACACTCTTGGGGCTGAGAGGTTTGGTGAGGTTGGGTGAGCAAATGCAGACGCTTTAAAGTAATACTGCGTGGTACCCATCCCATGGGTCCCAAATCTCCAGGTTCAAGGGCATCTTCCTACATCGAAAACATGCATGAGAAACCCAGAAGACGGTCCATCGAGTGATCGGGAAAGGTTTCTAAAACGCACCTCATTTCTCATCTACTTGTGCTCGGGTTCGCCATTCCAGCCGCTTTACTAGCAATCTCCCTCCTTGGAGAATCAGCACCTTTAACCTCCTGTTCCATACAGGTGGCAATTTGAACGGAGGATGAACGGGAAGACGGGGAACCAATGAGAGACTAGCTCTAGGTGTTGGGACAGGCACAGGTCACTCTATTTTCCCATCAGGAAGAAGAATTAACCACAGGCTCAGTCTGCCTCCCGGAAGCAGAATAGGGCCTAAAGCAATCCTGCGCTTTTGCGGCCAGCTCCCAAGAGAGCGAGTTGAAAAATGGAGCTCAGGGGCACTGCAATTCACAAACCTGCAGACTTATAAATGATAACTCTCGTCTACAAATATATTGAGGGAAGGCAACTAAGAGGATTTGAAAGCAAGGCAGAATTGCAGGAAACAGATTTTAGGAGGCAGATTCGAATCGCCTTTAAAGCACAAGAAAAGCGGCAAAACCTCGACAATGATGCCCTTGGCCAAAAAGGGCGTATGCGTTTTTTCCTGAATATATTCAGGAAAAAACGCATACGCCCTTTTTGGCCAACCAAGCAACCTGGAAAGGCAAATCAGCGCTACAAAGAAGTCTCGCTTCCCATCGGTCAAAAGGGCCATGCTGAATAAAGTGTCAAAACCAGAAATGCAGGACAGGCCACGGAGAAACGGGAGCCTTGCTACGCTGATGGGCGGGATGTAAATTGCCAACAGCCACTCTGGAGAAGTGTACGGTGTGTCCTGAAACATTTACAAAACTCAGCTTAGAGAGCATAGGGCACTTCCACTCATGGGCGTATAAATTGGGAAAACTAAAAATCAGCAAGACACAAGCACCCCAAAGTTTAGGGCTGCTCTGTTGACAAGAACCTCCACTTCGTTACACCTTAAATATCCCAGGAAAGAGAAAAATGGATAAAGAAGTTGTGGTCCTTATGTACAATGGAATATCACTCAGCCATGAAATCAACGTCATAAGGCTAGTAGCAGCATGATGAGTGGATTTAGGTACGACGATTCTAAGTGCAATAAGTCACACAGAAAAAGACACTTATCATAAGATATCACTTATAGAGGGAATGTAAAAACCGCTACCCTTGAACTGAATTACAAAACAGAACAGAGTCACACGGTTAGAAAACACACTACGGCTGCCTAACGGGAAAGGTGAGGTGGGGTGATGCATAAAACAAGGGTTTCAAATTAGCTCAGATACCGTTCCATAAACCCAATATGTAATAGAGAAGACCTACTCCTTGCTCAGGGAACTGGACTCAACACCCCCTATTCACCGCCCAAGAATATATCTGACTAGTAAGAATCTTAAAACCTATGTATTGATATCTCTCTGTAAGTGAGTCAAGTGGGTGTAAAGCTGCATAAACACAGCAGTGAAAAGCAGCTAAACCCCATTATAAAACTCAATTAATTTTAAAAACCCGTGAAACAAAGACAGTGAAAGAGAGAGAAATTCTTACAAAATTCGTTCAGGGGCTGTGATGCCACCTGGATTGACCATATCTAGACCCGCAGCTGATTGAGACATAAGGGTGGACACTCGTGGGGCTAAGGGGTTTGGTGAGGTTCGGTGAGCAAACGCAGACGCTTTAAAGTAATACTGCGTGGTACCCATCCCATGGGTCCCAAATCTCCAGGTTCAAGGGCATCTTCCTACATCGAAAACATGCATGAGAAACCCAGAAGACGGTCCACCGAGTGATCGGGAAAGGTTTCTAAAACGCACCTCATTTCTCCTCTCCTTGTGTTCGGGTTCGCCATTCCAGCCACTTTACTAGCAATCTCCCTCCTTGGAGAATCAGCACCTTTAACCTCCTGTTCCATACAGGTGGCAATTTGAACTGAGGATGAACGGGAAGACGGGGAACCAATGAGAGACTAGCTCTAGGTGTTGGGACAGGCACAGGTCACTCTATTTTCCCATCAGGAAGAAGAATTAACCACAGGCTCAGTCTGCCTCCCGGAAGCAGAATAGGGCCTAAAGCAATCCTGCGCTTTTGCGGCCAGCTCCCAAGAGAGCGAGTTGAAAAATGGAGCTCAGGGGCACTGCAATTCACAAACCTGCAGACTTATAAATGATAACTCTCGTCTACAAATATATTGAGGGAAGGCAACAAAGAGGATTTGAAAGCAAGGCAGAATTGCAGGAAACTGATTTCAGGAGGCAGATTCGAATCGCCTTTAAAGCACAGGAAAAGCGGCAAAACCTCGACAATGATGCCCTTGGCCAAAAAGGGCGTATGCGTTTTTTCCTGAATATATTCAGGAAAAAACGCATACGCCCTTTTTGGCCAACCAAGCAACCTGGAAAGGCAAATCAGCGCTACACAGAAGTCTCGCTTCCCATCGGTCAAAAGGGCCATGCTGAATAAAGTGTCAAAACCAGAAATGCAGGACAGGCCACGGAGAAACGGGAGCCTTGCTACGCTGATGGGCGGGATGTAAATTGCCAACAGCCACTCTGGAGAAGTGTACGGTGTGTCCTGAAACATTTACAAAACTCAGCTTAGAGAGCATAGGGCACTTCCACTCATGGGCGTATAAATTGGGAAAACTAAAAATCAGCAAGACACAAGCACCCCAAAGTTTAGGGCTGCTCTGTTGACAAGAACCTCCACTTCGTTACACCTTAAATATCCCAGGAAAGAGAAAAATGGATAAAGAAGTTGTGGTCCTTATGTACAATGGAATATCACTCAGCCATGAAATCAACGTCATAAGGCTAGTAGCAGCATGATGAGTGGATTTAGGTACGACGATTCTAAGTGCAATAAGTCACACAGAAAAAGACACTTATCATAAGATATCACTTATAGAGGGAATGTAAAAACCGCTACACTTGAACTGAATTACAAAACAGAACAGAGTCACACGGTTAGAAAACACACTACGGCTGCCTAACGGGAAAGGTGAGGTGGGGTGATGCATAAAAAAAGGGTTTCAAATTAGCTCAGATACCGTTCCATAAACCCAATATGTAATAGAGAAGACCTACTCCTTGCTCAGGGAACTGGACTCAACACCCCCTATTCACCGCCCAAGAATATATCTGACTAGTAAGAATCTTAAAACCTATGTATTGATATCTCTCTGTAAGTGAGTCAAGTGGGTGTAAAGCTGCATAAACACAGCAGTGAAAAGCAGCTAAACCCCATTATAAAACTCAATTAATTTTAAAAACCCGTGAAACAAAGACAGTGAAAGAGAGAGAAATTCTTACAAAATTCGTTCAGGGGCTGTGATGCCACCTGGATTGACCATATCTAGACCCGCAGCTGATTGAGACATAAGGGTGGACACTCGTGGGGCTAAGGGGTTTGGTGAGGTTCGGTGAGCAAACGCAGACGCTTTAAAGTAATACTGCGTGGTACCCATCCAATGGGTCCCAAATCTCCAGGTTCAAGGGCATCTTCCTACATCGAAAACATGCATGAGAAACCCAGAAGATGGTCCACCGAGTGATCGGGAAAGGTTTCTAAAACGCACCTCATTTCTCATCTCCTTGTGCTCGGGTTCGCCATTCCAGCCGCTTTACTAGCAATCTCCCTCCTTGGAGAATCAGCACCTTTAACCTCCTGTTCCATACAGGTGGCAATTTGAACTGAGGATGAACGGGAAGACGGGGAACCAATGAGAGACTAGCTCTAGGTGTTGGGACAGGCACAGGTCACTCTATTTTCCCATCAGGAAGAAGAATTAACCACAGGCTCATTCTGCCGCCCGGAAGCAGAATAGGGCCTAAAGCAATCCTGCGCTTTTGCGGCCAGCTCCCAAGAGAGCGAGTTGAAAAATGGAGCTCAGGGGCACTGCAATTCACAAACCTGCAGACTTATAAATGATAACTCTCGTCTACAAATATATTGAGGGAAGGCAACAAAGAGGATTTGAAAGCAAGGCAGAATTGCAGGAAACAGATTACAGGAGGCAGATTCGAATCGCCTTTAAAGCACAAGAAAAGCGGCAAAACCTCGACAATGATGCCCTTGGCCAAAAAGGGCGTATGCGTTTTTTCCTGAATATATTCAGGAAAAAACGCATACGCCCTTTTTGGCCAACCAAGCAACCTGGAAAGGCAAATCAGCGCTACACAGAAGTCTCGCTTCCCATCGGTCAAAAGGGCCATGCTGAATAAAGGGTCAAAACCAGAAATGCAGGACAGGCCACCGAGAAACGGGAGCCTTGCTACGCTGATGGGCGGGATATAAATTGCCAACAGCCACTCTGGAGAAGTGTACGGTGTGTCCTGAAACATTTACAAAACTCAGCTTAGAGAGCATAGGGCACTTCCACTCATGGGCGTATAAATTGGGAAAACTAAAAATCAGCAAGACACAAGCACCCCAAAGTTTAGGGCTGCTCTGTTGACAAGAACCTCCACTTCGTTACACCTTAAATATCCCAGGAAAGAGAAAAATGGATAAAGAAGTTGTGGTCCTTATGTACAATGGAATATCACTCAGCCATGAAATCAACGTCATAAGGCTAGTAGCAGCATGATGAGTGGATTTAGGTACGACGATTCTAAGTGCAATAAGTCACACAGAAAAAGACACTTATCATAAGATATCACTTATAGAGGGAATGTAAAAACCGCTACCCTTGAACTGAATTACAAAACAGAACAGAGTCACACGGTTAGAAAACACACTATGGCTGCCTAACGGGAAAGGTGAGGTGGGGTGATGCATAAAACAAGGGTTTCAAAAGAGCTCAGATACCGTTCCATAAACCCAATACGTAATTGACAAGACCTACTCCTTGCTCAGGGAACTGGACTCAACACCCCCTATTCACCGCCCAAGAATATATCTGACTAGTAAGAATCTTAAAACCTATGTATTGATATCTCTCTGTAAGTGAGTCAAGTGGGTGTAAAGCTGCATAAACACAGCAGTGAAAAGCAGCTAAACCCCATTATAAAACTCAATTAATTTTAAAAACCCGTGAAACAAAGACAGTGAAAGAGAGAGAAATTCTTACAAAATTCGTTCAGGGGCTGTGATGCCACCTGAATTGACCATATCTAGACCTGCAGCTGATTGAGACATAAGGGTGGACACTCTTGGGGCTGAGAGGTTTGGTGAGGTTGGGTGAGCAAATGCAGACGCTTTAAAGTAATACTGCGTGGTACCCATCCCATGGGTCCCAAATCTCCAGGTTCAAGGGCATCTTCCTACATCGAAAACATGCATGAGAAACCCAGAAGACGGTCCATCGAGTGATCGGGAAAGGTTTCTAAAACGCACCTCATTTCTCATCTACTTGTGCTCGGGTTCGCCATTCCAGCCGCTTTACTAGCAATCTCCCTCCTTGGAGAATCAGCACCTTTAACCTCCTGTTCCATACAGGTGGCAATTTGAACGGAGGATGAACGGGAAGATGGGGAACCAATGAGAGACTAGCTCTAGGTGTTGGGACAGGCACAGGTCACTCTATTTTCCCATCAGGAAGAAGAATTAACCACAGGCTCAGTCTGCCTCCCGGAAGCAGAATAGGGCCTAAAGCAATCCTGCGCTTTTGCGGCCAGCTCCCAAGAGAGCGAGTTGAAAAATGGAGCTCAGGGGCACTGCAATTCACAAACCTGCAGACTTATAAATGATAACTCTCGTCTACAAATATATTGAGGGAAGGCAACTAAGAGGATTTGAAAGCAAGGCAGAATTGCAGGAAACAGATTTTAGGAGGCAGATTCGAATCGCCTTTAAAGCACAAGAAAAGCGGCAAAACCTCGACAATGATGCCCTTGGCCAAAAAGGGCGTATGCGTTTTTTCCTGAATATATTCAGGAAAAAACGCATACGCCCTTTTTGGCCAACCAAGCAACCTGGAAAGGCATATCAGCGCTACAAAGAAGTCTCGCTTCCCATCGGTCAAAAGGGCCATGCTGAATAAAGTGTCAAAACCAGAAATGCAGGACAGGCCACGGAGAAACGGGAGCCTTGCTACGCTGATGGGCGGGATGTAAATTGCCAACAGCCACTCTGGAGAAGTGTACGGTGTGTCCTGAAACATTTACAAAACTCAGCTTAGAGAGCATAGGGCACTTCCACTCATGGGCGTATAAATTGGGAAAACTAAAAATCAGCAAGACACAAGCACCCCAAAGTTTAGGGCTGCTCTGTTGACAAGAACCTCCACTTCGTTACACCTTAAATATCCCAGGAAAGAGAAAAATGGATAAAGAAGTTGTGGTCCTTATGTACAATGGAATATCACTCAGCCATGAAATCAACGTCATAAGGCTAGTAGCAGCATGATGAGTGGATTTAGGTACGACGATTCTAAGTGCAATAAGTCACACAGAAAAAGACACTTATCATAAGATATCACTTATAGAGGGAATGTAAAAACCGCTACCCTTGAACTGAATTACAAAACAGAACAGAGTCACACGGTTAGAAAACACACTACGGCTGCCTAACGGGAAAGGTGAGGTGGGGTGATGCATAAAACAAGGGTTTCAAATTAGCTCAGATACCGTTCCATAAACCCAATAAGTAATAGAGAAGACCTACTCCTTGCTCAGGGAACTGGACTCAACTCCCCCTATTCACCGCCCAAGAATATATCTGACTAGTAAGAATCTTAAAACCTATGTATTGATATCTCTCTGTAAGTGAGTCAAGTGGGTGTAAAGCTGCATAAACACAGCAGTGAAAAGCAGCTAAACCCCATTATAAAACTCAATTAATTTTAAAAACCCGTGAAACAAAGACAGTGAAAGAGAGAGAAATTCTTACAAAATTCGTTCAGGGGCTGTGATGCCACCTGAATTGACCATATCTAGACCTGCAGCTGATTGAGACATAAGGGTGGACACTCTTGGGGCTGAGAGGTTTGGTGAGGTTGGGTGAGCAAATGCAGACGCTTTAAAGTAATACTGCGTGGTACCCATCCCATGGGTCCCAAATCTCCAGGTTCAAGGGCATCTTCCTACATCGAAAACATGCATGAGAAACCCAGAAGACGGTCCATCGAGTGATCGGGAAAGGTTTCTAAAACGCACCTCATTTCTCATCTACTTGTGCTCGGGTTCGCCATTCCAGCCGCTTTACTAGCAATCTCCCTCCTTGGAGAATCAGCACCTTTAACCTCCTGTTCCATACATGTGGCAATTTGAACGGAGGATGAACGGGAAGACGGGGAACCAATGAGAGACTAGCTCTAGGTGTTGGGACAGGCACAGGTCACTCTATTTTCCCATCAGGAAGAAGAATTAACCACAGGCTCAGTCTGCCTCCCGGAAGCAGAATAGGGCCTAAAGCAATCCTGCGCTTTTGCGGCCAGCTCCCAAGAGAGCGAGTTGAAAAATGGAGCTCAGGGGCACTGCAATTCACAAACCTGCAGACTTATAAATGATAACTCTCGTCTACAAATATATTGAGGGAAGGCAACTAAGAGGATTTGAAAGCAAGGCAGAATTGCAGGAAACAGATTTTAGGAGGCAGATTCGAATCGCCTTTAAAGCACAAGAAAAGCGGCAAAACCTCGACAATGATGCCCTTGGCCAAAAAGGGCGTATGCGTTTTTTCCTGAATATATTCAGGAAAAAACGCATACGCCCTTTTTGGCCAACCAAGCAACCTGGAAAGGCAAATCAGCGCTACACAGAAGTCTCGCTTCCCATCGGTCAAAAGGGCCATGCTGAATAAAGTGTCAAAACCAGAAATGCAGGACAGGCCACGGAGAAACGGGAGCCTTGCTACGCTGATGGGCGGGATGTAAATTGCCAACAGCCACTCTGGAGAAGTGTACGGTGTGTCCTGAAACATTTACAAAACTCAGCTTAGAGAGCATAGGGCACTTCCACTCATGGGCGTATAAATTGGGAAAACTAAAAATCAGCAAGACACAAGCACCCCAAAGTTTAGGGCTGCTCTGTTGACAAGAACCTCCACTTCGTTACACCTTAAATATCCCAGGAAAGAGAAAAATGGATAAAGAAGTTGTGGTCCTTATGTACAATGGAATATCACTCAGCCATGAAATCAACGTCATAAGGCTAGTAGCAGCATGATGAGTGGATTTAGGCACGACGATTCTAAGGGCAATAAGTCACACAGAAAAAGACACTTATCATAAGATATCACTTATAGAGGGAATGTAAAAACCGCTACCCTTGAACTGAATTACAAAACAGAACAGAGTCACACGGTTAGAAAACACACTACGGCTGCATAACGGGAAAGGTGAGGTGGGGTGATGCATAAAACAAGGGTTTCAAATTAGCTCAGATACCGTTCCATAAACCCAATATGTAATAGAGAAGACCTACTCCTTGCTCAGGGAACTGGACTCAACACCCCCTATTCACCGCCCAAGAATATATCTGACTAGTAAGAATCTTAAAACCTATGTATTGATATCTCTCTGTAAGTGAGTCAAGTGGGTGTAAAGCTGCATAAACACAGCAGTGAAAAGCAGCTAAACCCCATTATAAAACTCAATTAATTTTAAAAACCCGTGAAACAAGACAGTGAAAGAGAGAGAAATTCTTACAAAATTCGTTCAGGGGCTGTGATGCCACCTGGATTGACCATATCTAGACCCGCAGCTGATTGAGACATAAGGGTGGACACTCGTGGGGCTAAGGGGTTTGGTGAGGTTCGGTGAGCAAACGCAGACGCTTTAAAGTAATACTGCGTGGTACCCATCCAATGGGTCCCAAATCTCCAGGTTCAAGGGCATCTTCCTACATCGAAAACATGCATGAGAAACCCAGAAGATGGTCCACCGAGTGATCGGGAAAGGTTTCTAAAACGCACCTCATTTCTCATCTCCTTGTGCTCGGGTTCGCCATTCCAGCCGCTTTACTAGCAATCTCCCTCCTTGGAGAATCAGCACCTTTAACCTCCTGTTCCATACAGGTGGCAATTTGAACTGAGGATGAACGGGAAGACGGGGAACCAATGAGAGACTAGCTCTAGGTGTTGGGACAGGCACAGGTCACTCTATTTTCCCATCAGGAAGAAGAATTAACCACAGGCTCATTCTGCCGCCCGGAAGCAGAATAGGGCCTAAAGCAATCCTGCGCTTTTGCGGCCAGCTCCCAAGAGAGCGAGTTGAAAAATGGAGCTCAGGGGCACTGCAATTCACAAACCTGCAGACTTATAAATGATAACTCTCGTCTACAAATATATTGAGGGAAGGCAACAAAGAGGATTTGAAAGCAAGGCAGAATTGCAGGAAACAGATTTCAGGAGGCAGATTCGAATCGCCTTTAAAGCACAGGAAAAGCGGCAAAACCTCGACAATGATGCCCTTGGCCAAAAAGGGCGTATGCGTTTTTTGATGAATATATTCAGGAAAAAACGCATACGCCCTTTTTGGCCAACCAAGCAACCTGGAAAGGCAAATCAGCGCTACACAGAAGTCTCGCTTCCCATCGGTCAAAAGGGCCATGCTGAATAAAGGGTCAAAACCAGACATGCAGGACAGGCCACGGAGAAACGGGAGCCTTGCTACGCTGATGGGCGGGATGTAAATTGCCAACAGCCACTCTGGAGAAGTGTACGGTGTGTCCTGAAACATTTACAAAACTCAGCTTAGAGAGCATAAGGCACTTCCACTCATGGGCGTATAAATTGGGAAAACTAAAAATCAGCAAGACACAAGCACCCCAAAGTTTAGGGCTGCTCTGTTGACAAGAACCTCCACTTCGTTACACCTTAAATATCCCAGGAAAGAGAAAAATGGATAAAGAAGTTGTGGTCCTTATGTACAATGGAATATCACTCAGCCATGAAATCAACGTCATAAGGCTAGTAGCAGCATGATGAGTGGATTTAGGTACGATGATTCTAAGTGAAATAAGTCACACAGAAAAAGACATTTATCATAAGATATCACTTATAGAGGGAATGTAAAAACCGCTACCCTTGAAATGAATTACAAAACAGAACAGAGTCACACGGTTAGAAAACACACTATGGCTGCCTAACGGGGAAGGTGAGGTGGGGTGATGCATAAAACAAGGGTTTCAAATTAGCTCAGATACCGTTCCATAAACCCAATATATAATAGAGAAGACCTACTCCTTGCTCAGGGAACTGGACTCAACACCCCTTATTCACCGCCCAAGAATATATCTGACTAGTAAGAATCTTAAAACCTATGTATTGATATCTCTCTGTAAGTGAGTCAAGTGGGTGTAAAGCTGCATAAACACAGCAGTGAAAAGCAGCTAAACCCCATTATAAAACTCAATTAATTTTAAAAACCCGTGAAACAAAGACAGTGAAAGAGAGAGAAATTCTTACAAAATTCGTTCAGGGGCTGTGATGCCACCTGGATTGACCATATCTAGACCTGCAGCTGATTGAGACATAAGGGTGGACACTCTTGGGGCTGAGAGGTTTGGTGAGGTTGGGTGAGCAAACGCAGACGCTTTAAAGTAATACTGCGTGGTACCCATCCCATGGGTCCCAAATCTCCAGGTTCAAGGGCATCTTCCTACATCGAAAACATGCATGAGAAACCCAGAAGACGGTCCACCGAGTGATCGGGAAAGGTTTCTAAAACGCACCTCATTTCTCATCTCCTTGTGCTCGGGTTCGCCATTCCAGCCACTTTACTAGCAATCTCCCTCCTTGGAGAATCAGCACCTTTAACCTCCTGTTCCATACAGGTGGCAATTTGAACTGAGGATGAACGGGAAGACGGGGAACCAATGAGAGACTAGCTCTAGGTGTTGGGACAGGCACAGGTCACTCTATTTTCCCATCAGGAAGAAGAATTAACCACAGGCTCAGTCTGCCTCCCGGAAGCAGAATAGGGCCTAAAGCAATCCTGCGCTTTTGCGGCCAGCTCCCAAGAGAGCGAGTTGAAAAATGGAGCTCAGGGGAACTGCAATTCACAAACCTGCAGACTTATAAATGATAACTCTCGTCTACAAATATATTGAGGGAAGGCAACAAAGAGGATTTGAAAGCAAGGCAGAATTGCAGGAAACAGATTACAGGAGGCAGATTCGAATCGCCTTTAAAGCACAAGAAAAGCGGCAAAACCTCGACAATGATGCCCTTGGCCAAAAAGGGCGTATGCGTTTTTTGATGAATATATTCAGGTAAAAACGCATACGCCCTTTTTGGCCAACCAAGCAACCTGGAAAGGCAAATCAGCGCTACACAGAAGTCTCGCTTCCCATCGGTCAAAAGGGCCATGCTGAATAAAGTGTCAAAACCAGAAATGCAGGACAGGCCATGGAGAAACGGGAGCCTTGCTACGCTGATGGGCGGGATGTAAATTGCCAACAGCCACTCTGGAGAAGTGTACGGTGTGTCCTGAAACATTTACAAAACTCAGCTTAGAGAGCAAAAGGCACTTCCACTCATGGGCGTATAAATTGGGAAAACTAAAAATCAGCAAGACACAAGCACCCCAAAGTTTAGGGCTGCTCTGTTGACAAGAACCTCCACTTCGTTACACCTTAAATATCCCAGGAAAGAGAAAAATGGATAAAGAAGTTGTGGTCCTTATGTACAATGGAATATCACTCAGCCATGAAATCAACGTCATAAGGCTAGTAGCAGCATGATGAGTGGATTTAGGTACGACGATTCTAAGTGCAATAAGTCACACAGAAAAAGACACTTATCATAAGATATCACTTATAGAGGGAATGTAAAAACCGCTACCCTTGAACTGAATTACAAAACAGAACAGAGTCACACGGTTAGAAAACACACTACGGCTGCCTAACGGGAAAGGTGAGGTGGGGTGATGCATAAAACAAGGGTTTCAAATTAGCTCAGATACCGTTCCATAAACCCAATATGTAATAGAGAAGACCTACTCCTTGCTCAGGGAACTGGACTCAACACCCCCTATTCACCGCCCAAGAATATATCTGACTAGTAAGAATCTTAAAACCTATGTATTGATATCTCTCTGTAAGTGAGTCAAGTGGGTGTAAAGCTGCATAAACACAGCAGTGAAAAGCAGCTAAACCCCATTATAAAACTCAATTAATTTTAAAAACCCGTGAAACAAAGACAGTGAAAGAGAGAGAAATTCTTACAAAATTCGTTCAGGGGCTGTGATGCCACCTGAATTGACCATATCTAGACCTGCAGCTGATTGAGACATAAGGGTGGACACTCTTGGGGCTGAGAGGTTTGGTGAGGTTGGGTGAGCAAATGCAGACGCTTTAAAGTAATACTGCGTGGTACCCATCCCATGGGTCCCAAATCTCCAGGTTCAAGGGCATCTTCCTACATCGAAAACATGCATGAGAAACCCAGAAGACGGTCCATCGAGTGATCGGGAAAGGTTTCTAAAACGCACCTCATTTCTCATCTACTTGTGCTCGGGTTCGCCATTCCAGCCGCTTTACTAGCAATCTCCCTCCTTGGAGAATCAGCACCTTTAACCTCCTGTTCCATACATGTGGCAATTTGAACGGAGGATGAACGGGAAGACGGGGAACCAATGAGAGACTAGCTCTAGGTGTTGGGACAGGCACAGGTCACTCTATTTTCCCATCAGGAAGAAGAATTAACCACAGGCTCAGTCTGCCTCCCGGAAGCAGAATAGGGCCTAAAGCAATCCTGCGCTTTTGCGGCCAGCTCCCAAGAGAGCGAGTTGAAAAATGGAGCTCAGGGGCACTGCAATTCACAAACCTGCAGACTTATAAATGATAACTCTCGTCTACAAATATATTGAGGGAAGGCAACTAAGAGGATTTGAAAGCAAGGCAGAATTGCAGGAAACAGATTTTAGGAGGCAGATTCGAATCGCCTTTAAAGCACAAGAAAAGCGGCAAAACCTCGACAATGATGCCCTTGGCCAAAAAGGGCGTATGCGTTTTTTCCTGAATATATTCAGGAAAAAACGCATACGCCCTTTTTGGCCAACCAAGCAACCTGGAAAGGCATATCAGCGCTACAAAGAAGTCTCGCTTCCCATCGGTCAAAAGGGCCATGCTGAATAAAGTGTCAAAACCAGAAATGCAGGACAGGCCACGGAGAAACGGGAGCCTTGCTACGCTGATGGGCGGGATGTAAATTGCCAACAGCCACTCTGGAGAAGTGTACGGTGTGTCCTGAAACATTTACAAAACTCAGCTTAGAGAGCATAGGGCACTTCCACTCATGGGCGTATAAATTGGGAAAACTAAAAATCAGCAAGACACAAGCACCCCAAAGTTTAGGGCTGCTCTGTTGACAAGAACCTCCACTTCGTTACACCTTAAATATCCCAGGAAAGAGAAAAATGGATAAAGAAGTTGTGGTCCTTATGTACAATGGAATATCACTCAGCCATGAAATCAACGTCATAAGGCTAGTAGCAGCATGATGAGTGGATTTAGGTACGACGATTCTAAGTGCAATAAGTCACACAGAAAAAGACACTTATCATAAGATATCACTTATAGAGGGAATGTAAAAACCGCTACCCTTGAACTGAATTACAAAACAGAACAGAGTCACACGGTTAGAAAACACACTACGGCTGCCTAACGGGAAAGGTGAGGTGGGGTGATGCATAAAACAAGGGTTTCAAATTAGCTCAGATACCGTTCCATAAACCCAATAAGTAATAGAGAAGACCTACTCCTTGCTCAGGGAACTGGACTCAACTCCCCCTATTCACCGCCCAAGAATATATCTGACTAGTAAGAATCTTAAAACCTATGTATTGATATCTCTCTGTAAGTGAGTCAAGTGGGTGTAAAGCTGCATAAACACAGCAGTGAAAAGCAGCTAAACCCCATTATAAAACTCAATTAATTTTAAAAACCCGTGAAACAAAGACAGTGAAAGAGAGAGAAATTCTTACAAAATTCGTTCAGGGGCTGTGATGCCACCTGAATTGACCATATCTAGACCTGCAGCTGATTGAGACATAAGGGTGGACACTCTTGGGGCTGAGAGGTTTGGTGAGGTTGGGTGAGCAAATGCAGACGCTTTAAAGTAATACTGCGTGGTACCCATCCCATGGGTCCCAAATCTCCAGGTTCAAGGGCATCTTCCTACATCGAAAACATGCATGAGAAACCCAGAAGACGGTCCATCGAGTGATCGGGAAAGGTTTCTAAAACGCACCTCATTTCTCATCTACTTGTGCTCGGGTTCGCCATTCCAGCCGCTTTACTAGCAATCTCCCTCCTTGGAGAATCAGCACCTTTAACCTCCTGTTCCATACATGTGGCAATTTGAACGGAGGATGAACGGGAAGACGGGGAACCAATGAGAGACTAGCTCTAGGTGTTGGGACAGGCACAGGTCACTCTATTTTCCCATCAGGAAGAAGAATTAACCACAGGCTCAGTCTGCCTCCCGGAAGCAGAATAGGGCCTAAAGCAATCCTGCGCTTTTGCGGCCAGCTCCCAAGAGAGCGAGTTGAAAAATGGAGCTCAGGGGCACTGCAATTCACAAACCTGCAGACTTATAAATGATAACTCTCGTCTACAAATATATTGAGGGAAGGCAACTAAGAGGATTTGAAAGCAAGGCAGAATTGCAGGAAACAGATTTTAGGAGGCAGATTCGAATCGCCTTTAAAGCACAAGAAAAGCGGCAAAACCTCGACAATGATGCCCTTGGCCAAAAAGGGCGTATGCGTTTTTTCCTGAATATATTCAGGAAAAAACGCATACGCCCTTTTTGGCCAACCAAGCAACCTGGAAAGGCAAATCAGCGCTACACAGAAGTCTCGCTTCCCATCGGTCAAAAGGGCCATGCTGAATAAAGTGTCAAAACCAGAAATGCAGGACAGGCCACGGAGAAACGGGAGCCTTGCTACGCTGATGGGCGGGATGTAAATTGCCAACAGCCACTCTGGAGAAGTGTACGGTGTGTCCTGAAACATTTACAAAACTCAGCTTAGAGAGCATAGGGCACTTCCACTCATGGGCGTATAAATTGGGAAAACTAAAAATCAGCAAGACACAAGCACCCCAAAGTTTAGGGCTGCTCTGTTGACAAGAACCTCCACTTCGTTACACCTTAAATATCCCAGGAAAGAGAAAAATGGATAAAGAAGTTGTGGTCCTTATGTACAATGGAATATCACTCAGCCATGAAATCAACGTCATAAGGCTAGTAGCAGCATGATGAGTGGATTTAGGCACGACGATTCTAAGGGCAATAAGTCACACAGAAAAAGACACTTATCATAAGATATCACTTATAGAGGGAATGTAAAAACCGCTACCCTTGAACTGAATTACAAAACAGAACAGAGTCACACGGTTAGAAAACACACTACGGCTGCATAACGGGAAAGGTGAGGTGGGGTGATGCATAAAACAAGGGTTTCAAATTAGCTCAGATACCGTTCCATAAACCCAATATGTAATAGAGAAGACCTACTCCTTGCTCAGGGAACTGGACTCAACACCCCCTATTCACCGCCCAAGAATATATCTGACTAGTAAGAATCTTAAAACCTATGTATTGATATCTCTCTGTAAGTGAGTCAAGTGGGTGTAAAGCTGCATAAACACAGCAGTGAAAAGCAGCTAAACCCCATTATAAAACTCAATTAATTTTAAAAACCCGTGAAACAAGACAGTGAAAGAGAGAGAAATTCTTACAAAATTCGTTCAGGGGCTGTGATGCCACCTGGATTGACCATATCTAGACCCGCAGCTGATTGAGACATAAGGGTGGACACTCGTGGGGCTAAGGGGTTTGGTGAGGTTCGGTGAGCAAACGCAGACGCTTTAAAGTAATACTGCGTGGTACCCATCCAATGGGTCCCAAATCTCCAGGTTCAAGGGCATCTTCCTACATCGAAAACATGCATGAGAAACCCAGAAGATGGTCCACCGAGTGATCGGGAAAGGTTTCTAAAACGCACCTCATTTCTCATCTCCTTGTGCTCGGGTTCGCCATTCCAGCCGCTTTACTAGCAATCTCCCTCCTTGGAGAATCAGCACCTTTAACCTCCTGTTCCATACAGGTGGCAATTTGAACTGAGGATGAACGGGAAGACGGGGAACCAATGAGAGACTAGCTCTAGGTGTTGGGACAGGCACAGGTCACTCTATTTTCCCATCAGGAAGAAGAATTAACCACAGGCTCATTCTGCCGCCCGGAAGCAGAATAGGGCCTAAAGCAATCCTGCGCTTTTGCGGCCAGCTCCCAAGAGAGCGAGTTGAAAAATGGAGCTCAGGGGCACTGCAATTCACAAACCTGCAGACTTATAAATGATAACTCTCGTCTACAAATATATTGAGGGAAGGCAACAAAGAGGATTTGAAAGCAAGGCAGAATTGCAGGAAACAGATTTCAGGAGGCAGATTCGAATCGCCTTTAAAGCACAGGAAAAGCGGCAAAACCTCGACAATGATGCCCTTGGCCAAAAAGGGCGTATGCGTTTTTTGATGAATATATTCAGGAAAAAACGCATACGCCCTTTTTGGCCAACCAAGCAACCTGGAAAGGCAAATCAGCGCTACACAGAAGTCTCGCTTCCCATCGGTCAAAAGGGCCATGCTGAATAAAGGGTCAAAACCAGACATGCAGGACAGGCCACGGAGAAACGGGAGCCTTGCTACGCTGATGGGCGGGATGTAAATTGCCAACAGCCACTCTGGAGAAGTGTACGGTGTGTCCTGAAACATTTACAAAACTCAGCTTAGAGAGCATAAGGCACTTCCACTCATGGGCGTATAAATTGGGAAAACTAAAAATCAGCAAGACACAAGCACCCCAAAGTTTAGGGCTGCTCTGTTGACAAGAACCTCCACTTCGTTACACCTTAAATATCCCAGGAAAGAGAAAAATGGATAAAGAAGTTGTGGTCCTTATGTACAATGGAATATCACTCAGCCATGAAATCAACGTCATAAGGCTAGTAGCAGCATGATGAGTGGATTTAGGTACGATGATTCTAAGTGAAATAAGTCACACAGAAAAAGACATTTATCATAAGATATCACTTATAGAGGGAATGTAAAAACCGCTACCCTTGAAATGAATTACAAAACAGAACAGAGTCACACGGTTAGAAAACACACTATGGCTGCCTAACGGGGAAGGTGAGGTGGGGTGATGCATAAAACAAGGGTTTCAAATTAGCTCAGATACCGTTCCATAAACCCAATATATAATAGAGAAGACCTACTCCTTGCTCAGGGAACTGGACTCAACACCCCTTATTCACCGCCCAAGAATATATCTGACTAGTAAGAATCTTAAAACCTATGTATTGATATCTCTCTGTAAGTGAGTCAAGTGGGTGTAAAGCTGCATAAACACAGCAGTGAAAAGCAGCTAAACCCCATTATAAAACTCAATTAATTTTAAAAACCCGTGAAACAAAGACAGTGAAAGAGAGAGAAATTCTTACAAAATTCGTTCAGGGGCTGTGATGCCACCTGGATTGACCATATCTAGACCTGCAGCTGATTGAGACATAAGGGTGGACACTCTTGGGGCTGAGAGGTTTGGTGAGGTTGGGTGAGCAAACGCAGACGCTTTAAAGTAATACTGCGTGGTACCCATCCCATGGGTCCCAAATCTCCAGGTTCAAGGGCATCTTCCTACATCGAAAACATGCATGAGAAACCCAGAAGACGGTCCACCGAGTGATCGGGAAAGGTTTCTAAAACGCACCTCATTTCTCATCTCCTTGTGCTCGGGTTCGCCATTCCAGCCACTTTACTAGCAATCTCCCTCCTTGGAGAATCAGCACCTTTAACCTCCTGTTCCATACAGGTGGCAATTTGAACTGAGGATGAACGGGAAGACGGGGAACCAATGAGAGACTAGCTCTAGGTGTTGGGACAGGCACAGGTCACTCTATTTTCCCATCAGGAAGAAGAATTAACCACAGGCTCAGTCTGCCTCCCGGAAGCAGAATAGGGCCTAAAGCAATCCTGCGCTTTTGCGGCCAGCTCCCAAGAGAGCGAGTTGAAAAATGGAGCTCAGGGGAACTGCAATTCACAAACCTGCAGACTTATAAATGATAACTCTCGTCTACAAATATATTGAGGGAAGGCAACAAAGAGGATTTGAAAGCAAGGCAGAATTGCAGGAAACAGATTACAGGAGGCAGATTCGAATCGCCTTTAAAGCACAAGAAAAGCGGCAAAACCTCGACAATGATGCCCTTGGCCAAAAAGGGCGTATGCGTTTTTTGATGAATATATTCAGGTAAAAACGCATACGCCCTTTTTGGCCAACCAAGCAACCTGGAAAGGCAAATCAGCGCTACACAGAAGTCTCGCTTCCCATCGGTCAAAAGGGCCATGCTGAATAAAGTGTCAAAACCAGAAATGCAGGACAGGCCATGGAGAAACGGGAGCCTTGCTACGCTGATGGGCGGGATGTAAATTGCCAACAGCCACTCTGGAGAAGTGTACGGTGTGTCCTGAAACATTTACAAAACTCAGCTTAGAGAGCAAAAGGCACTTCCACTCATGGGCGTATAAATTGGGAAAACTAAAAATCAGCAAGACACAAGCACCCCAAAGTTTAGGGCTGCTCTGTTGACAAGAACCTCCACTTCGTTACACCTTAAATATCCCAGGAAAGAGAAAAATGGATAAAGAAGTTGTGGTCCTTATGTACAATGGAATATCACTCAGCCATGAAATCAACGTCATAAGGCTAGTAGCAGCATGATGAGTGGATTTAGGTACGACGATTCTAAGTGCAATAAGTCACACAGAAAAAGACACTTATCATAAGATATCACTTATAGAGGGAATGTAAAAACCGCTACCCTTGAACTGAATTACAAAACAGAACAGAGTCACACGGTTAGAAAACACACTACGGCTGCCTAACGGGAAAGGTGAGGTGGGGTGATGCATAAAACAAGGGTTTCAAATTAGCTCAGATACCGTTCCATAAACCCAATATGTAATAGAGAAGACCTACTCCTTGCTCAGGGAACTGGACTCAACACCCCCTATTCACCGCCCAAGAATATATCTGACTAGTAAGAATCTTAAAACCTATGTATTGATATCTCTCTGTAAGTGAGTCAAGTGGGTGTAAAGCTGCATAAACACAGCAGTGAAAAGCAGCTAAACCCCATTATAAAACTCAATTAATTTTAAAAACCCGTGAAACAAAGACAGTGAAAGAGAGAGAAATTCTTACAAAATTCGTTCAGGGGCTGTGATGCCACCTGAATTGACCATATCTAGACCTGCAGCTGATTGAGACATAAGGGTGGACACTCTTGGGGCTGAGAGGTTTGGTGAGGTTGGGTGAGCAAATGCAGACGCTTTAAAGTAATACTGCGTGGTACCCATCCCATGGGTCCCAAATCTCCAGGTTCAAGGGCATCTTCCTACATCGAAAACATGCATGAGAAACCCAGAAGACGGTCCATCGAGTGATCGGGAAAGGTTTCTAAAACGCACCTCATTTCTCATCTACTTGTGCTCGGGTTCGCCATTCCAGCCGCTTTACTAGCAATCTCCCTCCTTGGAGAATCAGCACCTTTAACCTCCTGTTCCATACAGGTGGCAATTTGAACTGAGGATGAACGGGAAGACGGGGAACCAATGAGAGACTAGCTCTAGGTGTTGGGACAGGCACAGGTCACTCTATTTTCCCATCAGGAAGAAGAATTAACCACAGGCTCATTCTGCCGCCCGGAAGCAGAATAGGGCCTAAAGCAATCCTGCGCTTTTGCGGCCAGCTCCCAAGAGAGCGAGTTGAAAAATGGAGCTCAGGGGCACTGCAATTCACAAACCTGCAGACTTATAAATGATAACTCACGTCTACAAATATATTGAGGGAAGGCAACAAAGAGGATTTGAAAGCAAGGCAGAATTGCAGGAAACAGATTACAGGAGGCAGATTCGAATCGCCTTTAAAGCACAAGAAAAGCGGCAAAACCTCGACAATGATGCCCTTGGCCAAAAAGGGCGTATGCGTTTTTTGATGAATATATTCAGGAAAAAACGCATACGACCTTTTTGGCCAACCAAGCAACCTGGAAAGGCAAATCAGCGCTACACAGAAGTCTCGCTTCCCATCGGTCAAAAGGGCCATGCTGAATAAAGGGTCAAAACCAGAAATGCAGGACAGGCCACCGAGAAACGGGAGCCTTGCTACGCTGATGGGCGGGATATAAATTGCCAACAGCCACTCTGGAGAAGTGTACGGTGTGTCCTGAAACATTTACAAAACTCAGCTTAGAGAGCATAGGGCACTTCCACTCATGGGCGTATAAATTGGGAAAACTAAAAATCAGCAAGACACAAGCACCCCAAAGTTTAGGGCTGCTCTGTTGACAAGAACCTCCACTTCGTTACACCTTAAATATCCCAGGAAAGAGAAAAATGGATAAAGAAGTTGTGGTCCTTATGTACAATGGAATATCACTCAGCCATGAAATCAACGTCATAAGGCTAGTAGCAGCATGATGAGTGGATTTAGGTACGACGATTCTAAGTGCAATAAGTCACACAGAAAAAGACACTTATCATAAGATATCACTTATAGAGGGAATGTAAAAACCGCTACCCTTGAACTGAATTACAAAACAGAACAGAGTCACACGGTTAGAAAACACACTACGGCTGCCTAACGGGAAAGGTGAGGTGGGGTGATGCATAAAACAAGGGTTTCAAATTAGCTCAGATACCGTTCCATAAACCCAATATGTAATAGAGAAGACCTACTCCTTGCTCAGGGAACTGGACTCAACACCCCCTATTCACCGCCCAAGAATATATCTGACTAGTAAGAATCTTAAAACCTATGTATTGATATCTCTCTGTAAGTGAGTCAAGTGGGTGTAAAGCTGCATAAACACAGCAGTGAAAAGCAGCTAAACCCCATTATAAAACTCAATTAATTTTAAAAACCCGTGAAACAAAGACAGTGAAAGAGAGAGAAATTCTTACAAAATTCGTTCAGGGGCTGTGATGCCACCTGAATTGACCATATCTAGACCTGCAGCTGATTGAGACATAAGGGTGGACACTGTTGGGGCTGAGAGGTTTGGTGAGGTTGGGTGAGCAAACGCAGACGCTTTAAAGTAATACTGCGTGGTACCCATCCCATGGGTCCCAAATCTCCAGGTTCAAGGGCATCTTCCTACATCGAAATCATGCATGAGAAACCCAGAAGACGGTCCATCGAGTGATCGGGAAAGGTTTCTAAAACGCACCTCATTTCTCATCTACTTGTGCTCGGGTTCGCCATTCCAGCCGCTTTACTAGCAATCTCCCTCCTTGGAGAATCAGCACCTTTAACCTCCTGTTCCATACAGGTGGCAATTTGAACTGAGGATGAACGGGAAGACGGGGAACCAATGAGAGACTAGCTCTAGGTGTTGGGACAGGCACAGGTCACTCTATTTTCCCATCAGGAAGAAGAATTAACCACAGGCTCATTCTGCCGCCCGGAAGCAGAATAGGGCCTAAAGCAATCCTGCGCTTTTGCGGCCAGCTCCCAAGAGAGCGAGTTGAAAAATGGAGCTCAGGGGCACTGCAATTCACAAACCTGCAGACTTATCAATGATAACTCTCGTCTACAAATATATTGAGGGAAGGCAACAAAGAGGATTTGAAAGCAAGGCAGAATTGCAGGAAACAGATTACAGGAGGCAGATTCGAATCGCCTTTAAAGCACAAGAAAAGCGGCAAAACCTCGACAATGATGCCCTTGGCCAAAAAGGGCGTATGCGTTTTTTCCTGAATATATTCAGGAAAAAACGCATACGCCCTTTTTGGCCAACCAAGCAACCTGGAAAGGCAAATCAGCGCTACACAGAAGTCTCGCTTCCCATCGGTCAAAAGGGCCATGCTGAATAAAGGGTCAAAACCAGAAATGCAGGACAGGCCACCGAGAAACGGGAGCCTTGCTACGCTGATGGGCGGGATATAAATTGCCAACAGCCACTCTGGAGAAGTGTACGGTGTGTCCTGAAACATTTACAAAACTCAGCTTAGAGAGCATAGGGCACTTCCACTCATGGGCGTATAAATTGGGAAAACTAAAAATCAGCAAGACACAAGCACCCCAAAGTTTAGGGCTGCTCTGTTGACAAGAACCTCCACTTCGTTACACCTTAAATATCCCAGGAAAGAGAAAAATGGATAAAGAAGTTGTGGTCCTTATGTACAATGGAATATCACTCAGCCATGAAATCAACGTCATAAGGCTAGTAGCAGCATGATGAGTGGATTTAGGTACGACGATTCTAAGTGCAATAAGTCACACAGAAAAAGACACTTATCATAAGATATCACTTATAGAGGGAATGTAAAAACCGCTACCCTTGAACTGAATTACAAAACAGAACAGAGTCACACGGTTAGAAAACACACTATGGCTGCCTAACGGGAAAGGTGAGGTGGGGTGATGCATAAAACAAGGGTTTCAAAAGAGCTCAGATACCGTTCCATAAACCCAATACGTAATTGACAAGACCTACTCCTTGCTCAGGGAACTGGACTCAACACCCCCTATTCACCGCCCAAGAATATATCTGACTAGTAAGAATCTTAAAACCTATGTATTGATATCTCTCTGTAAGTGAGTCAAGTGGGTGTAAAGCTGCATAAACACAGCAGTGAAAAGCAGCTAAACCCCATTATAAAACTCAATTAATTTTAAAAACCCGTGAAACAAAGACAGTGAAAGAGAGAGAAATTCTTACAAAATTCGTTCAGGGGCTGTGATGCCACCTGAATTGACCATATCTAGACCTGCAGCTGATTGAGACATAAGGGTGGACACTCTTGGGGCTGAGAGGTTTGGTGAGGTTGGGTGAGCAAATGCAGACGCTTTAAAGTAATACTGCGTGGTACCCATCCCATGGGTCCCAAATCTCCAGGTTCAAGGGCATCTTCCTACATCGAAAACATGCATGAGAAACCCAGAAGACGGTCCATCGAGTGATCGGGAAAGGTTTCTAAAACGCACCTCATTTCTCATCTACTTGTGCTCGGGTTCGCCATTCCAGCCGCTTTACTAGCAATCTCCCTCCTTGGAGAATCAGCACCTTTAACCTCCTGTTCCATACAGGTGGCAATTTGAACGGAGGATGAACGGGAAGACGGGGAACCAATGAGAGACTAGCTCTAGGTGTTGGGACAGGCACAGGCCACTCTATTTTCCCATCAGGAAGAAGAATTAACCACAGGCTCAGTCTGCCTCCCGGAAGCAGAATAGGGCCTAAAGCAATCCTGCGCTTTTGCGGCCAGCTCCCAAGAGAGCGAGTTGAAAAATGGAGCTCAGGGGCACTGCAATTCACAAACCTGCAGACTTATAAATGATAACTCTCGTCTACAAATATATTGAGGGAAGGCAACTAAGAGGATTTGAAAGCAAGGCAGAATTGCAGGAAACAGATTTTAGGAGGCAGATTCGAATCGCCTTTAAAGCACAAGAAAAGCGGCAAAACCTCGACAATGATGCCCTTGGCCAAAAAGGGCGTATGCGTTTTTTCCTGAATATATTCAGGAAAAAACGCATACGCCCTTTTTGGCCAACCAAGCAACCTGGAAAGGCAAATCAGCGCTACAAAGAAGTCTCGCTTCCCATCGGTCAAAAGGGCCATGCTGAATAAAGTGTCAAAACCAGAAATGCAGGACAGGCCACGGAGAAACGGGAGCCTTGCTACGCTGATGGGCGGGATGTAAATTGCCAACAGCCACTCTGGAGAAGTGTACGGTGTGTCCTGAAACATTTACAAAACTCAGCTTAGAGAGCATAGGGCACTTCCACTCATGGGCGTATAAATTGGGAAAACTAAAAATCAGCAAGACACAAGCACCCCAAAGTTTAGGGCTGCTCTGTTGACAAGAACCTCCACTTCGTTACACCTTAAATATCCCAGGAAAGAGAAAAATGGATAAAGAAGTTGTGGTCCTTATGTACAATGGAATATCACTAAGCCATGAAATCAACGTCATAAGGCTAGTAGCAGCATGATGAGTGGATTTAGGTACGACGATTCTAAGTGCAATAAGTCACACAGAAAAAGACACTTATCATAAGATATCACTTATAGAGGGAATGTAAAAACCGCTACCCTTGAACTGAATTACAAAACAGAACAGAGTCACACGGTTAGAAAACACACTATGGCTGCCTAACGGGAAAGGTGAGGTGGGGTGATGCATAAAACAAGGGTTTCAAAAGAGCTCAGATACCGTTCCATAAACCCAATACGTAATTGACAAGACCTACTCCTTGCTCAGGGAACTGGACTCAACACCCCCTATTCACCGCCCAAGAATATATCTGACTAGTAAGAATCTTAAAACCTATGTATTGATATCTCTCTGTAAGTGAGTCAAGTGGGTGTAAAGCTGCATAAACACAGCAGTGAAAAGCAGCTAAACCCCATTATAAAACTCAATTAATTTTAAAAACCCGTGAAACAAAGACAGTGAAAGGGAGAGAAATTCTTACAAAATTCGTTCAGGCGCTGTGATGCCACCTGGATTGACCATATCTAGACCCGCAGCTGATTGAGACATAAGGGTGGACACTCGTGGGGCTAAGGGGTTTGGTGAGGTTCGGTGAGCAAACGCAGACGCTTTAAAGTAATACTGCGTGGTACCCATCCAATGGGTCCCAAATCTCCAGGTTCAAGGGCATCTTCCTACATCAAAAACATGCATGAGAAACCCAGAAGATGGTCCACCGAGTGATCGGGAAAGGTTTCTAAAACGCACCTCATTTCTCATCTCCTTGTGCTCGGGTTCGCCATTCCAGCCGCTTTACTAGCAATCTCCCTCCTTGGAGAATCAGCACCTTTAACCTCCTGTTCCATACAGGTGGCAATTTGAACTGAGGATGAACGGGAAGACGGGGAACCAATGAGAGACTAGCTCTAGGTGTTGGGACAGGCACAGGTCACTCTATTTTCCCATCAGGAAGAAGAATTAACCACAGGCTCATTCTGCCGCCCGGAAGCAGAATAGGGCCTAAAGCAATCCTGCGCTTTTGCGGCCAGCTCCCAAGAGAGCGAGTTGAAAAATGGAGCTCAGGGGCACTGCAATTCACAAACCTGCAGACTTATAAATGATAACTCACGTCTACAAATATATTGAGGGAAGGCAACAAAGAGGATTTGAAAGCAAGGCAGAATTGCAGGAAACAGATTACAGGAGGCAGATTCGAATCGCCTTTAAAGCACAAGAAAAGCGGCAAAACCTCGACAATGATGCCCTTGGCCAAAAAGGGCGTATGCGTTTTTTGATGAATATATTCAGGAAAAAACGCATACGCCCTTTTTGGCCAACCAAGCAACCTGGAAAGGCAAATCAGCGCTACACAGAAGTCTCGCTTCCCATCGGTCAAAAGGGCCATGCTGAATAAAGGGTCAAAACCAGAAATGCAGGACAGGCCACCGAGAAACGGGAGCCTTGCTACGCTGATGGGCGGGATATAAATTGCCAACAGCCACTCTGGAGAAGTGTACGGTGTGTCCTGAAACATTTACAAAACTCAGCTTAGAGAGCATAGGGCACTTCCACTCATGGGCGTATAAATTGGGAAAACTAAAAATCAGCAAGACACAAGCACCCCAAAGTTTAGGGCTGCTCTGTTGACAAGAACCTCCACTTCGTTACACCTTAAATATCCCAGGAAAGAGAAAAATGGATAAAGAAGTTGTGGTCCTTATGTACAATGGAATATCACTCAGCCATGAAATCAACATCATAAGGCTAGTAGCAGCATGATGAGTGGATTTAGGTACGACGATTCTAAGTGCAATAAGTCACACAGAAAAAGACACTTATCATAAGATATCACTTATAGAGGGAATGTAAAAACCGCTACCCTTGAACTGAATTACAAAACAGAACAGAGTCACACGGTTAGAAAACACACTACGGCTGCCTAACGGGAAAGGTGAGGTGGGGTGATGCATAAAACAAGGGTTTCAAATTAGCTCAGATACCGTTCCATAAACCCAATATGTAATAGAGAAGACCTACTCCTTGCTCAGGGAACTGGACTCAACACCCCCTATTCACCGCCCAAGAATATATCTGACTAGTAAGAATCTTAAAACCTATGTATTGATATCTCTCTGTAAGTGAGTCAAGTGGGTGTAAAGCTGCATAAACACAGCAGTGAAAAGCAGCTAAACCCCATTATAAAACTCAATTAATTTTAAAAACCCGTGAAACAAAGACAGTGAAAGAGAGAGAAATTCTTACAAAATTCGTTCAGGGGCTGTGATGCCACCTGAATTGACCATATCTAGACCTGCAGCTGATTGAGACATAAGGGTGGACACTCTTGGGGCTGAGAGGTTTGGTGAGGTTGGGTGAGCAAACGCAGACGCTTTAAAGTAATACTGCGTGGTACCCATCCCATGGGTCCCAAATCTCCAGGTTCAAGGGCATCTTCCTACATCGAAAACATGCATGAGAAACCCAGAAGACGGTCCATCGAGTGATCGGGAAAGGTTTCTAAAACGCACCTCATTTCTCATCTACTTGTGCTCGGGTTCGCCATTCCAGCCGCTTTACTAGCAATCTCCCTCCTTGGAGAATCAGCACCTTTAACCTCCTGTTCCATACAGGTGGCAATTTGAACTGAGGATGAACGGGAAGACGGGGAACCAATGAGAGACTAGCTCTAGGTGTTGGGACAGGCACAGGTCACTCTATTTTCCCATCAGGAAGAAGAATTAACCACAGGCTCATTCTGCCGCCCGGAAGCAGAATAGGGCCTAAAGCAATCCTGCGCTTTTGCGGCCAGCTCCCAAGAGAGCGAGTTGAAAAATGGAGCTCAGGGGCACTGCAATTCACAAACCTGCAGACTTATCAATGATAACTCTCGTCTACAAATATATTGAGGGAAGGCAACAAAGAGGATTTGAAAGCAAGGCAGAATTGCAGGAAACAGATTACAGGAGGCAGATTCGAATCGCCTTTAAAGCACAAGAAAAGCGGCAAAACCTCGACAATGATGCCCTTGGCCAAAAAGGGCGTATGCGTTTTTTCCTGAATATATTCAGGAAAAAACGCATACGCCCTTTTTGGCCAACCAAGCAACCTGGAAAGGCAAATCAGCGCTACAAAGAAGTCTCGCTTCCCATCGGTCAAAAGGGCCATGCTGAATAAAGTGTCAAAACCAGAAATGCAGGACAGGCCACGGAGAAACGGGAGCCTTGCTACGCTGATGGGCGGGATGTAAATTGCCAACAGCCACTCTGGAGAAGTGTACGGTGTGTCCTGAAACATTTACAAAACTCAGCTTAGAGAGCATAGGGCACTTCCACTCATGGGCGTATAAATTGGGAAAACTAAAAATCAGCAAGACACAAGCACCCCAAAGTTTAGGGCTGCTCTGTTGACAAGAACCTCCACTTCGTTACACCTTAAATATCCCAGGAAAGAGAAAAATGGATAAAGAAGTTGTGGTCCTTATGTACAATGGAATATCACTAAGCCATGAAATCAACGTCATAAGGCTAGTAGCAGCATGATGAGTGGATTTAGGTACGACGATTCTAAGTGCAATAAGTCACACAGAAAAAGACACTTATCATAAGATATCACTTATAGAGGGAATGTAAAAACCGCTACCCTTGAACTGAATTACAAAACAGAACAGAGTCACACGGTTAGAAAACACACTATGGCTGCCTAACGGGAAAGGTGAGGTGGGGTGATGCATAAAACAAGGGTTTCAAAAGAGCTCAGATACCGTTCCATAAACCCAATACGTAATTGACAAGACCTACTCCTTGCTCAGGGAACTGGACTCAACACCCCCTATTCACCGCCCAAGAATATATCTGACTAGTAAGAATCTTAAAACCTATGTATTGATATCTCTCTGTAAGTGAGTCAAGTGGGTGTAAAGCTGCATAAACACAGCAGTGAAAAGCAGCTAAACCCCATTATAAAACTCAATTAATTTTAAAAACCCGTGAAACAAAGACAGTGAAAGGGAGAGAAATTCTTACAAAATTCGTTCAGGCGCTGTGATGCCACCTGGATTGACCATATCTAGACCCGCAGCTGATTGAGACATAAGGGTGGACACTCGTGGGGCTAAGGGGTTTGGTGAGGTTCGGTGAGCAAACGCAGACGCTTTAAAGTAATACTGCGTGGTACCCATCCAATGGGTCCCAAATCTCCAGGTTCAAGGGCATCTTCCTACATCAAAAACATGCATGAGAAACCCAGAAGATGGTCCACCGAGTGATCGGGAAAGGTTTCTAAAACGCACCTCATTTCTCATCTCCTTGTGCTCGGGTTCGCCATTCCAGCCGCTTTACTAGCAATCTCCCTCCTTGGAGAATCAGCACCTTTAACCTCCTGTTCCATACAGGTGGCAATTTGAACTGAGGATGAACGGGAAGACGGGGAACCAATGAGAGACTAGCTCTAGGTGTTGGGACAGGCACAGGTCACTCTATTTTCCCATCAGGAAGAAGAATTAACCACAGGCTCATTCTGCCGCCCGGAAGCAGAATAGGGCCTAAAGCAATCCTGCGCTTTTGCGGCCAGCTCCCAAGAGAGCGAGTTGAAAAATGGAGCTCAGGGGCACTGCAATTCACAAACCTGCAGACTTATAAATGATAACTCACGTCTACAAATATATTGAGGGAAGGCAACAAAGAGGATTTGAAAGCAAGGCAGAATTGCAGGAAACAGATTACAGGAGGCAGATTCGAATCGCCTTTAAAGCACAAGAAAAGCGGCAAAACCTCGACAATGATGCCCTTGGCCAAAAAGGGCGTATGCGTTTTTTGATGAATATATTCAGGAAAAAACGCATACGCCCTTTTTGGCCAACCAAGCAACCTGGAAAGGCAAATCAGCGCTACACAGAAGTCTCGCTTCCCATCGGTCAAAAGGGCCATGCTGAATAAAGGGTCAAAACCAGAAATGCAGGACAGGCCACCGAGAAACGGGAGCCTTGCTACGCTGATGGGCGGGATATAAATTGCCAACAGCCACTCTGGAGAAGTGTACGGTGTGTCCTGAAACATTTACAAAACTCAGCTTAGAGAGCATAGGGCACTTCCACTCATGGGCGTATAAATTGGGAAAACTAAAAATCAGCAAGACACAAGCACCCCAAAGTTTAGGGCTGCTCTGTTGACAAGAACCTCCACTTCGTTACACCTTAAATATCCCAGGAAAGAGAAAAATGGATAAAGAAGTTGTGGTCCTTATGTACAATGGAATATCACTCAGCCATGAAATCAACATCATAAGGCTAGTAGCAGCATGATGAGTGGATTTAGGTACGACGATTCTAAGTGCAATAAGTCACACAGAAAAAGACACTTATCATAAGATATCACTTATAGAGGGAATGTAAAAACCGCTACCCTTGAACTGAATTACAAAACAGAACAGAGTCACACGGTTAGAAAACACACTACGGCTGCCTAACGGGAAAGGTGAGGTGGGGTGATGCATAAAACAAGGGTTTCAAATTAGCTCAGATACCGTTCCATAAACCCAATATGTAATAGAGAAGACCTACTCCTTGCTCAGGGAACTGGACTCAACACCCCCTATTCACCGCCCAAGAATATATCTGACTAGTAAGAATCTTAAAACCTATGTATTGATATCTCTCTGTAAGTGAGTCAAGTGGGTGTAAAGCTGCATAAACACAGCAGTGAAAAGCAGCTAAACCCCATTATAAAACTCAATTAATTTTAAAAACCCGTGAAACAAAGACAGTGAAAGAGAGAGAAATTCTTACAAAATTCGTTCAGGGGCTGTGATGCCACCTGAATTGACCATATCTAGACCTGCAGCTGATTGAGACATAAGGGTGGACACTCTTGGGGCTGAGAGGTTTGGTGAGGTTGGGTGAGCAAACGCAGACGCTTTAAAGTAATACTGCGTGGTACCCATCCCATGGGTCCCAAATCTCCAGGTTCAAGGGCATCTTCCTACATCGAAAACATGCATGAGAAACCCAGAAGACGGTCCATCGAGTGATCGGGAAAGGTTTCTAAAACGCACCTCATTTCTCATCTACTTGTGCTCTGGTTCGCCATTCCAGCCGCTTTACTAGCAATCTCCCTCCTTGGAGAATCAGCACCTTTAACCTCCTGTTCCATACAGGTGGCAATTTGAACTGAGGATGAACGGGAAGACGGGGAACCAATGAGAGACTAGCTCTAGGTGTTGGGACAGGCACAGGTCACTCTATTTTCCCATCAGGAAGAAGAATTAACCACAGGCTCATTCTGCCGCCCGGAAGCAGAATAGGGCCTAAAGCAATCCTGCGCTTTTGCGGCCAGCTCCCAAGAGAGCGAGTTGAAAAATGGAGCTCAGGGGCACTGCAATTCACAAACCTGCAGACTTATCAATGATAACTCTCGTCTACAAATATATTGAGGGAAGGCAACAAAGAGGATTTGAAAGCAAGGCAGAATTGCAGGAAACAGATTACAGGAGGCAGATTCGAATCGCCTTTAAAGCACAAGAAAAGCGGCAAAACCTCGACAATGATGCCCTTGGCCAAAAAGGGCGTATGCGTTTTTTCCTGAATATATTCAGGAAAAAACGCATACGCCCTTTTTGGCCAACCAAGCAACCTGGAAAGGCAAATCAGCGCTACACAGAAGTCTCGCTTCCCATCGGTCAAAAGGGCCATGCTGAATAAAGGGTCAAAACCAGAAATGCAGGACAGGCCACCGAGAAACGGGAGCCTTGCTACGCTGATGGGCGGGATATAAATTGCCAACAGCCACTCTGGAGAAGTGTACGGTGTGTCCTGAAACATTTACAAAACTCAGCTTAGAGAGCATAGGGCACTTCCACTCATGGGCGTATAAATTGGGAAAACTAAAAATCAGCAAGACACAAGCACCCCAAAGTTTAGGGCTGCTCTGTTGACAAGAACCTCCACTTCGTTACACCTTAAATATCCCAGGAAAGAGAAAAATGGATAAAGAAGTTGTGGTCCTTATGTACAATGGAATATCACTCAGCCATGAAATCAACGTCATAAGGCTAGTAGCAGCATGATGAGTGGATTTAGGTACGACGATTCTAAGTGCAATAAGTCACACAGAAAAAGACACTTATCATAAGATATCACTTATAGAGGGAATGTAAAAACCGCTACCCTTGAACTGAATTACAAAACAGAACAGAGTCACACGGTTAGAAAACACACTATGGCTGCCTAACGGGAAAGGTGAGGTGGGGTGATGCATAAAACAAGGGTTTCAAAAGAGCTCAGATACCGTTCCATAAACCCAATACGTAATTGACAAGACCTACTCCTTGCTCAGGGAACTGGACTCAACACCCCCTATTCACCGCCCAAGAATATATCTGACTAGTAAGAATCTTAAAACCTATGTATTGATATCTCTCTGTAAGTGAGTCAAGTGGGTGTAAAGCTGCATAAACACAGCAGTGAAAAGCAGCTAAACCCCATTATAAAACTCAATTAATTTTAAAAACCCGTGAAACAAAGACAGTGAAAGAGAGAGAAATTCTTACAAAATTCGTTCAGGGGCTGTGATGCCACCTGAATTGACCATATCTAGACCTGCAGCTGATTGAGACATAAGGGTGGACACTCTTGGGGCTGAGAGGTTTGGTGAGGTTGGGTGAGCAAATGCAGACGCTTTAAAGTAATACTGCGTGGTACCCATCCCATGGGTCCCAAATCTCCAGGTTCAAGGGCATCTTCCTACATCGAAAACATGCATGAGAAACCCAGAAGACGGTCCATCGAGTGATCGGGAAAGGTTTCTAAAACGCACCTCATTTCTCATCTACTTGTGCTCGGGTTCGCCATTCCAGCCGCTTTACTAGCAATCTCCCTCCTTGGAGAATCAGCACCTTTAACCTCCTGTTCCATACAGGTGGCAATTTGAACGGAGGATGAACGGGAAGACGGGGAACCAATGAGAGACTAGCTCTAGGTGTTGGGACAGGCACAGGCCACTCTATTTTCCCATCAGGAAGAAGAATTAACCACAGGCTCAGTCTGCCTCCCGGAAGCAGAATAGGGCCTAAAGCAATCCTGCGCTTTTGCGGCCAGCTCCCAAGAGAGCGAGTTGAAAAATGGAGCTCAGGGGCACTGCAATTCACAAACCTGCAGACTTATAAATGATAACTCTCGTCTACAAATATATTGAGGGAAGGCAACAAAGAGGATTTGAAAGCAAGGCAGAATTGCAGGAAACAGATTTCAGGAGGCAGATTCGAATCGCCTTTAAAGCACAGGAAAAGCGGCAAAACCTCGACAATGATACCCTTGGCCAAAATGGGCGTATGCGTTTTTTCCTGAATATATTCAGGAAAAAACGCATACGCCCTTTTTGGCCAACCAAGCAACCTGGAAAGGCAAATCAGCGCTACACAGAAGTCTCGCTTCCCATCGGTCAAAAGGGCCATGCTGAATAAAGTGTCAAAACCAGAAATGCAGGACAGGCCACGGAGAAACGGGAGCCTTGCTACGCTGATGGGCGGGATGTAAATTGCCAACAGCCACTCTGGAGAAGTGTACGGTGTGTCCTGAAACATTTAGAAAACTCAGCTTAGAGAGCATAGGGCACTTCCACTCATGGGCGTATAAATTGGGAAAACTAAAAATCAGCAAGACACAAGCACCCCAAAGTTTAGGGCTGCTCTGTTGACAAGAACCTCCACTTCGTTACACCTTAAATATCCCAGGAAAGAGAAAAATGGATAAAGAAGTTGTGGTCCTTATGTACAATGGAATATCACTCAGCCATGAAATCAACGACATAAGGCTAGTAGCAGCATGATGAGTGGATTTAGGTACGACGATTCTAAGTCAAATAAGTCACACAGAAAAAGACACTTATCATAAGATATCACTTATAGAGGGAATGTAAAAACCGCTACCCTTGAACTGAATTACAAAACAGAACAGAGTCACACGGTTAGAAAACACACTATGGCTGCCTAACGGGAAAGGTGAGGTGGGGTGATGCATAAAACAAGGGTTTCAAATTAGCTCAGATACCGTTCCATAAACCGAATACGTAATTGACAAGACCTACTCCTTGCTCAGGGAACTGGACTCAACACCCCCTATTCACCGCCCAAGAATATATCTGACTAGTAAGAATCTTAAAACCTATGTATTGATATCTGTCTGTAAGTGAGTCAAGTGGGTGTAAAGCTGCATAAACACAGCAGTGAAAAGCAGCTAAACCCCATTATAAAACTCAATTAATTTTAAAAACCCGTGAAACAAAGACAGTGAAAGGGAGGGAAATTCTTACAAAATTCGTTCAGGGGCTGTGATGCCACCTGGATTGACCATATCTAGACCCGCAGCTGATTGAGACATAAGGGTGGACACTCTTGGGGCTGAGGGGTTTGGTGAGGTTGGGTGAGCAAACGCAGACGCTTTAAAGTAATACTGCCTGGTACCCATCCCATGGGTCCCAAATCTCCAGGTTCAAGGGCATCTTCCTACATCGAAAACATTCATGAGAAACCCAGAAGACGGTCCACCGAGTGATCGGGAAAGGTTTCTAAAACGCACCTCATTTCTCATCTCCTTGTGCTCGGGTTCGCCATTCCAGCCGCTTTACTAGCAATCTCCCTCCTTGGAGAATCAGCACCTTTAACCTCCTGTTCCATACATGTGGCAATTTGAACGGAGGATGAACGGGAAGACGGGGAACCAATGAGAGACTAGCTCTAGGTGTTGGGACAGGCACAG
This sequence comes from Eschrichtius robustus, assembly GCF_028021215.1. Classification (NCBI taxonomy): domain Eukaryota; kingdom Metazoa; phylum Chordata; class Mammalia; order Artiodactyla; family Eschrichtiidae; genus Eschrichtius; species Eschrichtius robustus. Next base: position 45,278,091 of record NC_090830.1, on the reverse strand, counting down.
GTCACTCTATTTTCCCATCAGGAAGAAGAATTAACCACAGGCTCAGTCTGCCTCCCGGAAGCAGAATAGGGCCTAAAGCAATCCTGCGCTTTTGCGGCCAGCTCCCAAGAGAGCGAGTTGAAAAATGGAGCTCAGGGGCACTGCAATTCACAAACCTGCAGACTTATAAATGATAACTCTCGTCTACAAATATATTGAGGGAAGGCAACTAAGAGGATTTGAAAGCAAGGCAGAATTGCAGGAAACAGATTTTAGGAGGCAGATTCGAATCGCCTTTAAAGCACAAGAAAAGCGGCAAAACCTCGACAATGATGCCCTTGGCCAAAAAGGGCGTATGCGTTTTTTCCTGAATATATTCAGGAAAAAACGCATACGCCCTTTTTGGCCAACCAAGCAACCTGGAAAGGCAAATCAGCGCTACAAAGAAGTCTCGCTTCCCATCGGTCAAAAGGGCCATGCTGAATAAAGTGTCAAAACCAGAAATGCAGGACAGGCCACGGAGAAACGGGAGCCTTGCTACGCTGATGGGCGGGATGTAAATTGCCAACAGCCACTCTGGAGAAGTGTACGGTGTGTCCTGAAACATTTACAAAACTCAGCTTAGAGAGCATAGGGCACTTCCACTCATGGGCGTATAAATTGGGAAAACTAAAAATCAGCAAGACACAAGCACCCCAAAGTTTAGGGCTGCTCTGTTGACAAGAACCTCCACTTCGTTACACCTTAAATATCCCAGGAAAGAGAAAAATGGATAAAGAAGTTGTGGTCCTTATGTACAATGGAATATCACTCAGCCATGAAATCAACGTCATAAGGCTAGTAGCAGCATGATGAGTGGATTTAGGTACGACGATTCTAAGTGCAATAAGTCACACAGAAAAAGACACTTATCATAAGATATCACTTATAGAGGGAATGTAAAAACCGCTACCCTTGAACTGAATTACAAAACAGAACAGAGTCACACGGTTAGAAAACACACTATGGCTGCCTAACGGGAAAGGTGAGGTGGGGTGATGCATAAAACAAGGGTTTCAAAAGAGCTCAGATACCGTTCCATAAACCCAATACGTAATTGACAAGACCTACTCCTTGCTCAGGGAACTGGACTCAACACCCCCTATTCACCGCCCAAGAATATATCTGACTAGTAAGAATCTTAAAACCTATGTATTGATATCTCTCTGTAAGTGAGTCAAGTGGGTGTAAAGCTGCATAAACACAGCAGTGAAAAGCAGCTAAACCCCATTATAAAACTCAATTAATTTTAAAAACCCGTGAAACAAAGACAGTGAAAGGGAGAGAAATTCTTACAAAATTCGTTCAGGCGCTGTGATGCCACCTGGATTGACCATATCTAGAACCGCAGCTGATTGAGACATAAGGGTGGACACTCTTGGGGCTGAGGGGTTTGGAGAGGTTCGGTGAGCAAACGCAGACGCTTTAAAGTAATACTGCGTGGTACCCATCCCATGGGTCCCAAATCTCCAGGTTCAAGGGCATCTTCCTACATCGAAAACATGCATGAGAAACCCAGAAGATGGTCCACCGAGTGATCGGGAAAGGTTTCTAAAACGCACCTCATTTCTCATCTCCTTGTGCTCGGGTTCGCCATTCCAGCCGCTTTACTAGCAATCTGCCTCCTTGGAGAATCAGCACCTTTAACCTCCTGTTCCATACAGTTGGCAATTTGAACTGAGGATGAACGGGAAGACGGGGAACCAATGAGAGACTAGCTCTAGGTGTTGGGACAGGCACAGGTCACTCTATTTTCCCATCAGGATGAAGAATTACCCACAGGCTCAGTCTGCCGCCCGGAAGCAGAATAGGGCCTAAAGCAATCCTGCGCTTTTGCGGCCAGCTCCCAAGAGAGCGAGTTGAAAAATGGAGCTCAGGGGCACTGCAATTCACAAACCTGCAGACTTATAAATGATAACTCTCGTCTACAAATATATTGAGGGAAGGCAACAAAGAGGATTTGAAAGCAAGGCAGAATTGCAGGAAACAGATTTCAGGAGGCAGATTCGAATCGCCTTTAAAGCACAGGAAAAGCGGCAAAACCTCGACAATGATACCCTTGGCCAAAATGGGCGTATGCGTTTTTTCCTGAATATATTCAGGAAAAAACGCATACGCCCTTTTTGGCCAACCAAGCAACCTGGAAAGGCAAATCAGCGCTACACAGAAGTCTCGCTTCCCATCGGTCAAAAGGGCCATGCTGAATAAAGTGTCAAAACCAGAAATGCAGGACAGGCCACGGAGAAACGGGAGCCTTGCTACGCTGATGGGCGGGATGTAAATTGCCAACAGCCACTCTGGAGAAGTGTACGGTGTGTCCTGAAACATTTAGAAAACTCAGCTTAGAGAGCATAGGGCACTTCCACTCATGGGCGTATAAATTGGGAAAACTAAAAATCAGCAAGACACAAGCACCCCAAAGTTTAGGGCTGCTCTGTTGACAAGAACCTCCACTTCGTTACACCTTAAATATCCCAGGAAAGAGAAAAATGGATAAAGAAGTTGTGGTCCTTATGTACAATGGAATATCACTCAGCCATGAAATCAACGACATAAGGCTAGTAGCAGCATGATGAGTGGATTTAGGTACGACGATTCTAAGTCAAATAAGTCACACAGAAAAAGACACTTATCATAAGATATCACTTATAGAGGGAATGTAAAAACCGCTACCCTTGAACTGAATTACAAAACAGAACAGAGTCACACGGTTAGAAAACACACTATGGCTGCCTAACGGGAAAGGTGAGGTGGGGTGATGCATAAAACAAGGGTTTCAAATTAGCTCAGATACCGTTCCATAAACCGAATACATAATTGACAAGACCTACTCCTTGCTCAGGGAACTGGACTCAACACCCCCTATTCACCGCCCAAGAATATATCTGACTAGTAAGAATCTTAAAACCTATGTATTGATATCTGTCTGTAAGTGAGTCAAGTGGGTGTAAAGCTGCATAAACACAGCAGTGAAAAGCAGCTAAACCCCATTATAAAACTCAATTAATTTTAAAAACCCGTGAAACAAAGACAGTGAAAGGGAGGGAAATTCTTACAAAATTCGTTCAGGGGCTGTGATGCCACCTGGATTGACCATATCTAGACCCGCAGCTGATTGAGACATAAGGGTGGACACTCTTGGGGCTGAGGGGTTTGGTGAGGTTGGGTGAGCAAACGCAGACGCTTTAAAGTAATACTGCCTGGTACCCATCCCATGGGTCCCAAATCTCCAGGTTCAAGGGCATCTTCCTACATCGAAAACATGCATGAGAAACCCAGAAGACGGTCCACCGAGTGATCGGGAAAGGTTTCTAAAACGCACCTCATTTCTCATCTCCTTGTGCTCGGGTTCGCCATTCCAGCCGCTTTACTAGCAATCTCCCTCCTTGGAGAATCAGCACCTTTAACCTCCTGTTCCATACATGTGGCAATTTGAACGGAGGATGAACGGGAAGACGGGGAACCAATGAGAGACTAGCTCTAGGTGTTGGGACAGGCACAGGTCACTCTATTTTCCCATCAGGAAGAAGAATTAACCACAGGCTCAGTCTGCCTCCCGGAAGCAGAATAGGGCCTAAAGCAATCCTGCGCTTTTGCGGCCAGCTCCCAAGAGAGCGAGTTGCAAAATGGAGCTCAGGGGCACTGCAATTCACAAACCTGCAGACTTATAAATGATAACTCTCGTCTACAAATATATTGAGGGAAGGCAACTAAGAGGATTTGAAAGCAAGGCAGAATTGCAGGAAACAGATTTTAGGAGGCAGATTCGAATCGCCTTTAAAGCACAAGAAAAGCGGCAAAACCTCGACAATGATGCCCTTGGCCAAAAAGGGCGTATGCGTTTTTTCCTGAATATATTCAGGAAAAAACGCATACGCCCTTTTTGGCCAACCAAGCAACCTGGAAAGGCAAATCAGCGCTACACAGAAGTCTCGCTTCCCATCGGTCAAAAGGGCCATGCTGAATAAAGTGTCAAAACCAGAAATGCAGGACAGGCCACGGAGAAACGGGAGCCTTGCTACGCTGATGGGCGGGATGTAAATTGCCAACAGCCACTCTGGAGAAGTGTACGGTGTGTCCTGAAACATTTACAAAACTCAGCTTAGAGAGCATAGGGCACTTCCACTCATGGGCGTATAAATTGGGAAAACTAAAAATCAGCAAGACACAAGCACCCCAAAGTTTAGGGCTGCTCTGTTGACAAGAACCTCCACTTCGTTACACCTTAAATATCCCAGGAAAGAGAAAAATGGATAAAGAAGTTGTGGTCCTTATGTACAATGGAATATCACTCAGCCATGAAATCAACGTCATAAGGCTAGTAGCAGCATGATGAGTGGATTTAGGCACGACGATTCTAAGGGCAATAAGTCACACAGAAAAAGACACTTATCATAAGATATCACTTATAGAGGGAATGTAAAAACCGCTACCCTTGAACTGAATTACAAAACAGAACAGAGTCACACGGTTAGAAAACACACTACGGCTGCATAACGGGAAAGGTGAGGTGGGGTGATGCATAAAACAAGGGTTTCAAATTAGCTCAGATACCGTTCCATAAACCCAATATGTAATAGAGAAGACCTACTCCTTGCTCAGGGAACTGGACTCAACACCCCCTATTCACCGCCCAAGAATATATCTGACTGGTAAGAATCTTAAAACCTATGTATTGATATCTCTCTGTAAGTGAGTCAAGTGGGTGTAAAGCTGCATAAACACAGCAGTGAAAAGCAGCTAAACCCCATTATAAAACTCAATTAATTTTAAAAACCCGTGAAACAAGACAGTGAAAGAGAGAGAAATTCTTACAAAATTCGTTCAGGGGCTGTGATGCCACCTGGATTGACCATATCTAGACCCGCAGCTGATTGAGACATAAGGGTGGACACTCGTGGGGCTAAGGGGTTTGGTGAGGTTCGGTGAGCAAACGCAGACGCTTTAAAGTAATACTGCGTGGTACCCATCCAATGGGTCCCAAATCTCCAGGTTCAAGGGCATCTTCCTACATCGAAAACATGCATGAGAAACCCAGAAGATGGTCCACCGAGTGATCGGGAAAGGTTTCTAAAACGCACCTCATTTCTCATCTCCTTGTGCTCGGGTTCGCCATTCCAGCCGCTTTACTAGCAATCTCCCTCCTTGGAGAATCAGCACCTTTAACCTCCTGTTCCATACAGGTGGCAATTTGAACTGAGGATGAACGGGAAGACGGGGAACCAATGAGAGACTAGCTCTAGGTGTTGGGACAGGCACAGGTCACTCTATTTTCCCATCAGGAAGAAGAATTAACCACAGGCTCATTCTGCCGCCCGGAAGCAGAATAGGGCCTAAAGCAATCCTGCGCTTTTGCGGCCAGCTCCCAAGAGAGCGAGTTGAAAAATGGAGCTCAGGGGCACTGCAATTCACAAACCTGCAGACTTATAAATGATAACTCTCGTCTACAAATATATTGAGGGAAGGCAACAAAGAGGATTTGAAAGCAAGGCAGAATTGCAGGAAACAGATTTCAGGAGGCAGATTCGAATCGCCTTTAAAGCACAGGAAAAGCGGCAAAACCTCGACAATGATGCCCTTGGCCAAAAAGGGCGTATGCGTTTTTTGATGAATATATTCAGGAAAAAACGCATACGCCCTTTTTGGCCAACCAAGCAACCTGGAAAGGCAAATCAGCGCTACACAGAAGTCTCGCTTCCCATCGGTCAAAAGGGCCATGCTGAATAAAGGGTCAAAACCAGACATGCAGGACAGGCCACGGAGAAACGGGAGCCTTGCTACGCTGATGGGCGGGATGTAAATTGCCAACAGCCACTCTGGAGAAGTGTACGGTGTGTCCTGAAACATTTACAAAACTCAGCTTAGAGAGCATAAGGCACTTCCACTCATGGGCGTATAAATTGGGAAAACTAAAAATCAGCAAGACACAAGCACCCCAAAGTTTAGGGCTGCTCTGTTGACAAGAACCTCCACTTCGTTACACCTTAAATATCCCAGGAAAGAGAAAAATGGATAAAGAAGTTGTGGTCCTTATGTACAATGGAATATCACTCAGCCATGAAATCAACGTCATAAGGCTAGTAGCAGCATGATGAGTGGATTTAGGTACGATGATTCTAAGTGAAATAAGTCACACAGAAAAAGACATTTATCATAAGATATCACTTATAGAGGGAATGTAAAAACCGCTACCCTTGAAATGAATTACAAAACAGAACAGAGTCACACGGTTAGAAAACACACTATGGCTGCCTAACGGGGAAGGTGAGGTGGGGTGATGCATAAAACAAGGGTTTCAAATTAGCTCAGATACCGTTCCATAAACCCAATATATAATAGAGAAGACCTACTCCTTGCTCAGGGAACTGGACTCAACACCCCTTATTCACCGCCCAAGAATATATCTGACTAGTAAGAATCTTAAAACCTATGTATTGATATCTCTCTGTAAGTGAGTCAAGTGGGTGTAAAGCTGCATAAACACAGCAGTGAAAAGCAGCTAAACCCCATTATAAAACTCAATTAATTTTAAAAACCCGTGAAACAAAGACAGTGAAAGAGAGAGAAATTCTTACAAAATTCGTTCAGGGGCTGTGATGCCACCTGGATTGACCATATCTAGACCTGCAGCTGATTGAGACATAAGGGTGGACACTCTTGGGGCTGAGAGGTTTGGTGAGGTTGGGTGAGCAAACGCAGACGCTTTAAAGTAATACTGCGTGGTACCCATCCCATGGGTCCCAAATCTCCAGGTTCAAGGGGATCTTCCTACATCGAAAACATGCATGAGAAACCCAGAAGACGGTCCACCGAGTGATCGGGAAAGGTTTCTAAAACGCACCTCATTTCTCATCTCCTTGTGCTCGGGTTCGCCATTCCAGCCACTTTACTAGCAATCTCCCTCCTTGGAGAATCAGCACCTTTAACCTCCTGTTCCATACAGGTGGCAATTTGAACTGAGGATGAACGGGAAGACGGGGAACCAATGAGAGACTAGCTCTAGGTGTTGGGACAGGCACAGGTCACTCTATTTTCCCATCAGGAAGAAGAATTAACCACAGGCTCAGTCTGCCTCCCGGAAGCAGAATAGGGCCTAAAGCAATCCTGCGCTTTTGCGGCCAGCTCCCAAGAGAGCGAGTTGAAAAATGGAGCTCAGGGGAACTGCAATTCACAAACCTGCAGACTTATAAATGATAACTCTCGTCTACAAATATATTGAGGGAAGGCAACAAAGAGGATTTGAAAGCAAGGCAGAATTGCAGGAAACAGATTACAGGAGGCAGATTCGAATCGCCTTTAAAGCACAAGAAAAGCGGCAAAACCTCGACAATGATGCCCTTGGCCAAAAAGGGCGTATGCGTTTTTTGATGAATATATTCAGGTAAAAACGCATACGCCCTTTTTGGCCAACCAAGCAACCTGGAAAGGCAAATCAGCGCTACACAGAAGTCTCGCTTCCCATCGGTCAAAAGGGCCATGCTGAATAAAGTGTCAAAACCAGAAATGCAGGACAGGCCATGGAGAAACGGGAGCCTTGCTACGCTGATGGGCGGGATGTAAATTGCCAACAGCCACTCTGGAGAAGTGTACGGTGTGTCCTGAAACATTTACAAAACTCAGCTTAGAGAGCAAAAGGCACTTCCACTCATGGGCGTATAAATTGGGAAAACTAAAAATCAGCAAGACACAAGCACCCCAAAGTTTAGGGCTGCTCTGTTGACAAGAACCTCCACTTCGTTACACCTTAAATATCCCAGGAAAGAGAAAAATGGATAAAGAAGTTGTGGTCCTTATGTACAATGGAATATCACTCAGCCATGAAATCAACGTCATAAGGCTAGTAGCAGCATGATGAGTGGATTTAGGTACGACGATTCTAAGTGCAATAAGTCACACAGAAAAAGACACTTATCATAAGATATCACTTATAGAGGGAATGTAAAAACCGCTACCCTTGAACTGAATTACAAAACAGAACAGAGTCACACGGTTAGAAAACACACTACGGCTGCCTAACGGGAAAGGTGAGGTGGGGTGATGCATAAAACAAGGGTTTCAAATTAGCTCAGATACCGTTCCATAAACCCAATATGTAATAGAGAAGACCTACTCCTTGCTCAGGGAACTGGACTCAACACCCCCTATTCACCGCCCAAGAATATATCTGACTAGTAAGAATCTTAAAACCTATGTATTGATATCTCTCTGTAAGTGAGTCAAGTGGGTGTAAAGCTGCATAAACACAGCAGTGAAAAGCAGCTAAACCCCATTATAAAACTCAATTAATTTTAAAAACCCGTGAAACAAAGACAGTGAAAGAGAGAGAAATTCTTACAAAATTCGTTCAGGGGCTGTGATGCCACCTGGATTGACCATATCTAGACCCGCAGCTGATTGAGACATAAGGGTGGACACTCGTGGGGCTAAGGGGTTTGGTGAGGTTCGGTGAGCAAACGCAGACGCTTTAAAGTAATACTGCGTGGTACCCATCCAATGGGTCCCAAATCTCCAGGTTCAAGGGCATCTTCCTACATCAAAAACATGCATGAGAAACCCAGAAGATGGTCCACCGAGTGATCGGGAAAGGTTTCTAAAACGCACCTCATTTCTCATCTCCTTGTGCTCGGGTTCGCCATTCCAGCCGCTTTACTAGCAATCTCCCTCCTTGGAGAATCAGCACCTTTAACCTCCTGTTCCATACAGGTGGCAATTTGAACTGAGGATGAACGGGAAGACGGGGAACCAATGAGAGACTAGCTCTAGGTGTTGGGACAGGCACAGGTCACTCTATTTTCCCATCAGGAAGAAGAATTAACCACAGGCTCATTCTGCCGCCCGGAAGCAGAATAGGGCCTAAAGCAATCCTGCGCTTTTGCGGCCAGCTCCCAAGAGAGCGAGTTGAAAAATGGAGCTCAGGGGCACTGCAATTCACAAACCTGCAGACTTATAAATGATAACTCACGTCTACAAATATATTGAGGGAAGGCAACAAAGAGGATTTGAAAGCAAGGCAGAATTGCAGGAAACAGATTACAGGAGGCAGATTCGAATCGCCTTTAAAGCACAAGAAAAGCGGCAAAACCTCGACAATGATGCCCTTGGCCAAAAAGGGCGTATGCGTTTTTTGATGAATATATTCAGGAAAAAACGCATACGCCCTTTTTGGCCAACCAAGCAACCTGGAAAGGCAAATCAGCGCTACACAGAAGTCTCGCTTCCCATCGGTCAAAAGGGCCATGCTGAATAAAGGGTCAAAACCAGAAATGCAGGACAGGCCACCGAGAAACGGGAGCCTTGCTACGCTGATGGGCGGGATATAAATTGCCAACAGCCACTCTGGAGAAGTGTACGGTGTGTCCTGAAACATTTACAAAACTCAGCTTAGAGAGCATAGGGCACTTCCACTCATGGGCGTATAAATTGGGAAAACTAAAAATCAGCAAGACACAAGCACCCCAAAGTTTAGGGCTGCTCTGTTGACAAGAACCTCCACTTCGTTACACCTTAAATATCCCAGGAAAGAGAAAAATGGATAAAGAAGTTGTGGTCCTTATGTACAATGGAATATCACTCAGCCATGAAATCAACGTCATAAGGCTAGTAGCAGCATGATGAGTGGATTTAGGTACGACGATTCTAAGTGAAATATGTCACACAGAAAAAGACATTTATCATAAGATATCACTTATAGAGGGAATGTAAAAACCGCTACCCTTGAACTGAATTACAAAACAGAACAGAGTCACACGGTTAGAAAACACACTATGGCTGCCTAACGGGAAAGGTGAGGTGGGGTGATGCATAAAACAAGGGTTTCAAATTAGCTCAGATACCGTTCCATAAACCCAATATGTAATAGAGAAGACCTACTCCTTGCTCAGGGAACTGGACTCAACACCCCCTATTCACCGCCCAAGAATATATCTGACTAGTAAGAATCTTAAAACCTATGTATTGATATCTCTCTGTAAGTGAGTCAAGTGGGTGTAAAGCTGCATAAACACAGCAGTGAAAAGCAGCTAAACCCCATTATAAAACTCAATTAATTTTAAAAACCCGTGAAACAAAGACAGTGAAAGAGAGAGAAATTCTTACAAAATTCGTTCAGGGGCTGTGATGCCACCTGAATTGACCATATCTAGACCTGCAGCTGATTGAGACATAAGGGTGGACACTCTTGGGGCTGAGAGGTTTGGTGAGGTTGGGTGAGCAAATGCAGACGCTTTAAAGTAATACTGCGTGGTACCCATCCCATGGGTCCCAAATCTCCAGGTTCAAGGGCATCTTCCTACATCGAAAACATGCATGAGAAACCCAGAAGACGGTCCATCGAGTGATCGGGAAAGGTTTCTAAAACGCACCTCATTTCTCATCTACTTGTGCTCGGGTTCGCCATTCCAGCCGCTTTACTAGCAATCTCCCTCCTTGGAGAATCAGCACCTTTAACCTCCTGTTCCATACAGGTGGCAATTTGAACTGAGGATGAACGGGAAGACGGGGAACCAATGAGAGACTAGCTCTAGGTGTTGGGACAGGCACAGGTCACTCTATTTTCCCATCAGGAAGAAGAATTAACCACAGGCTCATTCTGCCGCCCGGAAGCAGAATAGGGCCTAAAGCAATCCTGCGCTTTTGCGGCCAGCTCCCAAGAGAGCGAGTTGAAAAATGGAGCTCAGGGGCACTGCAATTCACATACCTGCAGACTTATCAATGATAACTCTCGTCTACAAATATATTGAGGGAAGGCAACAAAGAGGATTTGAAAGCAAGGCAGAATTGCAGGAAACAGATTACAGGAGGCAGATTCGAATCGCCTTTAAAGCACAAGAAAAGCGGCAAAACCTCGACAATGATGCCCTTGGCCAAAAAGGGCGTATGCGTTTTTTGATGAATATATTCAGGAAAAAACGCATACGCCCTTTTTGGCCAACCAAGCAACCTGGAAAGGCAAATCAGCGCTACACAGAAGTCTCGCTTCCCATCGGTCAAAAGGGCCATGCTGAATAAAGGGTCAAAACCAGAAATGCAGGACAGGCCACCGAGAAACGGGAGCCTTGCTACGCTGATGGGCGGGATATAAATTGCCAACAGCCACTCTGGAGAAGTGTACGGTGTGTCCTGAAACATTTACAAAACTCAGCTTAGAGAGCATAGGGCACTTCCACTCATGGGCGTATAAATTGGGAAAACTAAAAATCAGCAAGACACAAGCACCCCAAAGTTTAGGGCTGCTCTGTTGACAAGAACCTCCACTTCGTTACACCTTAAATATCCCAGGAAAGAGAAAAATGGATAAAGAAGTTGTGGTCCTTATGTACAATGGAATATCACTCAGCCATGAAATCAACGTCATAAGGCTAGTAGCAGCATGATGAGTGGATTTAGGTACGACGATTCTAAGTGCAATAAGTCACACAGAAAAAGACACTTATCATAAGATATCACTTATAGAGGGAATGTAAAAACCGCTACCCTTGAACTGAATTACAAAACAGAACAGAGTCACACGGTTAGAAAACACACTACGGCTGCCTAACGGGAAAGGTGAGGTGGGGTGATGCATAAAACAAGGGTTTCAAATTAGCTCAGATACCGTTCCATAAACCCAATATGTAATAGAGAAGACCTACTCCTTGCTCAGGGAACTGGACTCAACACCCCCTATTCACCGCCAAAGAATATATCTGACTAGTAAGAATCTTAAAACCTATGTATTGATATCTCTCTGTAAGTGAGTCAAGTGGGTGTAAAGCTGCATAAACACAGCAGTGAAAAGCAGCTAAACCCCATTATAAAACTCAATTAATTTTAAAAACCCGTGAAACAAAGACAGTGAAAGAGAGAGAAATTCTTACAAAATTCGTTCAGGGGCTGTGATGCCACCTGGATTGACCATATCTAGACCCGCAGCTGATTGAGACATAAGGGTGGACACTCGTGGGGCTAAGGGGTTTGGTGAGGTTGGGTGAGCAAACGCAGACGCTTTAAAGTAATACTGCGTGGTACCCATCCAATGGGTCCCAAATCTCCAGGTTCAAGGGCATCTTCCTACATCAAAAACATGCATGAGAAACCCAGAAGATGGTCCACCGAGTGATCGGGAAAGGTTTCTAAAACGCACCTCATTTCTCATCTCCTTGTGCTCGGGTTCGCCATTCCAGCCGCTTAACTAGCAATCTCCCTCCTTGGAGAATCAGCACCTTTAACCTCCTGTTCCATACAGGTGGCAATTTGAACTGAGGATGAACGGGAAGACGGGGAACCAATGAGAGACTAGCTCTAGGTGTTGGGACAGGCACAGGTCACTCTATTTTCCCATCAGGAAGAAGAATTAACCACAGGCTCATTCTGCCGCCCGGAAGCAGAATAGGGCCTAAAGCAATCCTGCGCTTTTGCGGCCAGCTCCCAAGAGAGCGAGTTGAAAAATGGAGCTCAGGGGCACTGCAATTCACAAACCTGCAGACTTATAAATGATAACTCACGTCTACAAATATATTGAGGGAAGGCAACAAAGAGGATTTGAAAGCAAGGCAGAATTGCAGGAAACAGATTACAGGAGGCAGATTCGAATCGCCTTTAAAGCACAAGAAAAGCGGCAAAACCTCGACAATGATGCCCTTGGCCAAAAAGGGCGTATGCGTTTTTTGATGAATATATTCAGGAAAAAACGCATACGCCCTTTTTGGCCAACCAAGCAACCTGGAAAGGCAAATCAGCGCTACACAGAAGTCTCGCTTCCCATCGGTCAAAAGGGCCATGCTGAATAAAGGGTCAAAACCAGAAATGCAGGACAGGCCACCGAGAAACGGGAGCCTTGCTACGCTGATGGGCGGGATATAAATTGCCAACAGCCACTCTGGAGAAGTGTACGGTGTGTCCTGAAACATTTACAAAACTCAGCTTAGAGAGCATAGGGCACTTCCACTCATGGGCGTATAAATTGGGAAAACTAAAAATCAGCAAGACACAAGCACCCCAAAGTTTAGGGCTGCTCTGTTGACAAGAACCTCCACTTCGTTACACCTTAAATATCCCAGGAAAGAGAAAAATGGATAAAGAAGTTGTGGTCCTTATGTACAATGGAATATCACTCAGCCATGAAATCAACGTCATAAGGCTAGTAGCAGCATGATGAGTGGATTTAGGTACGACGATTCTAAGTGAAATATGTCACACAGAAAAAGACATTTATCATAAGATATCACTTATAGAGGGAATGTAAAAACCGCTACCCTTGAACTGAATTACAAAACAGAACAGAGTCACACGGTTAGAAAACACACTATGGCTGCCTAACGGGAAAGGTGAGGTGGGGTGATGCATAAAACAAGGGTTTCAAATTAGCTCAGATACCGTTCCATAAACCCAATATGTAATAGAGAAGACCTACTCCTTGCTCAGGGAACTGGACTCAACACCCCCTATTCACCGCCCAAGAATATATCTGACTAGTAAGAATCTTAAAACCTATGTATTGATATCTCTCTGTAAGTGAGTCAAGTGGGTGTAAAGCTGCATAAACACAGCAGTGAAAAGCAGCTAAACCCCATTATAAAACTCAATTAATTTTAAAAACCCGTGAAACAAAGACAGTGAAAGAGAGAGAAATTCTTACAAAATTCGTTCAGGGGCTGTGATGCCACCTGAATTGACCATATCTAGACCTGCAGCTGATTGAGACATAAGGGTGGACACTCTTGGGGCTGAGAGGTTTGGTGAGGTTGGGTGAGCAAATGCAGACGCTTTAAAGTAATACTGCGTGGTACCCATCCCATGGGTCCCAAATCTCCAGGTTCAAGGGCATCTTCCTACATCGAAAACATGCATGAGAAACCCAGAAGACGGTCCATCGAGTGATCGGGAAAGGTTTCTAAAACGCACCTCATTTCTCATCTACTTGTGCTCGGGTTCGCCATTCCAGCCGCTTTACTAGCAATCTCCCTCCTTGGAGAATCAGCACCTTTAACCTCCTGTTCCATACAGGTGGCAATTTGAACTGAGGATGAACGGGAAGACGGGGAACCAATGAGAGACTAGCTCTAGGTGTTGGGACAGGCACAGGTCACTCTATTTTCCCATCAGGAAGAAGAATTAACCACAGGCTCATTCTGCCGCCCGGAAGCAGAATAGGGCCTAAAGCAATCCTGCGCTTTTGCGGCCAGCTCCCAAGAGAGCGAGTTGAAAAATGGAGCTCAGGGGCACTGCAATTCACAAACCTGCAGACTTATCAATGATAACTCTCGTCTACAAATATATTGAGGGAAGGCAACAAAGAGGATTTGAAAGCAAGGCAGAATTGCAGGAAACAGATTACAGGAGGCAGATTCGAATCGCCTTTAAAGCACAAGAAAAGCGGCAAAACCTCGACAATGATGCCCTTGGCCAAAAAGGGCGTATGCGTTTTTTCCTGAATATATTCAGGAAAAAACGCATACGCCCTTTTTGGCCAACCAAGCAACCTGGAAAGGCAAATCAGCGCTACACAGAAGTCTCGCTTCCCATCGGTCAAAAGGGCCATGCTGAATAAAGGGTCAAAACCAGAAATGCAGGACAGGCCACCGAGAAACGGGAGCCTTGCTACGCTGATGGGCGGGATATAAATTGCCAACAGCCACTCTGGAGAAGTGTACGGTGTGTCCTGAAACATTTACAAAACTCAGCTTAGAGAGCATAGGGCACTTCCACTCATGGGCGTATAAATTGGGAAAACTAAAAATCAGCAAGACACAAGCACCCCAAAGTTTAGGGCTGCTCTGTTGACAAGAACCTCCACTTCGTTACACCTTAAATATCCCAGGAAAGAGAAAAATGGATAAAGAAGTTGTGGTCCTTATGTACAATGGAATATCACTCAGCCATGAAATCAACGTCATAAGGCTAGTAGCAGCATGATGAGTGGATTTAGGTACGACGATTCTAAGTGCAATAAGTCACACAGAAAAAGACACTTATCATAAGATATCACTTATAGAGGGAATGTAAAAACCGCTACCCTTGAACTGAATTACAAAACAGAACAGAGTCACACGGTTAGAAAACACACTATGGCTGCCTAACGGGAAAGGTGTGGTGGGGTGATGCATAAAACAAGGGTTTCAAAAGAGCTCAGATACCGTTCCATAAACCCAATACGTAATTGACAAGACCTACTCCTTGCTCAGGGAACTGGATTCAACACCCCCTATTCACCGCCCAAGAATATATCTGACTAGTAAGAATCTTAAAACCTATGTATTGATATCTCTCTGTAAGTGAGTCAAGTGGGTGTAAAGCTGCATAAACACAGCAGTGAAAAGCAGCTAAACCCCATTATAAAACTCAATTAATTTTAAAAACCCGTGAAACAAAGACAGTGAAAGAGAGAGAAATTCTTACAAAATTCGTTCAGGGGCTGTGATGCCACCTGAATTGACCATATCTAGACCTGCAGCTGATTGAGACATAAGGGTGGACACTCTTGGGGCTGAGAGGTTTGGTGAGGTTGGGTGAGCAAATGCAGACGCTTTAAAGTAATACTGCGTGGTACCCATCCCATGGGTCCCAAATCTCCAGGTTCAAGGGCATCTTCCTACATCGAAAACATGCATGAGAAACCCAGAAGACGGTCCATCGAGTGATCGGGAAAGGTTTCTAAAACGCACCTCATTTCTCATCTACTTGTGCTCGGGTTCGCCATTCCAGCCGCTTTACTAGCAATCTCCCTCCTTGGAGAATCAGCACCTTTAACCTCCTGTTCCATACAGGTGGCAATTTGAACTGAGGATGAACGGGAAGACGGGGAACCAATGAGAGACTAGCTCTAGGTGTTGGGACAGGCACAGGTCACTCTATTTTCCCATCAGGAAGAAGAATTAACCACAGGCTCATTCTGCCGCCCGGAAGCAGAATAGGGCCTAAAGCAATCCTGCGCTTTTGCGGCCAGCTCCCAAGAGAGCGAGTTGAAAAATGGAGCTCAGGGGCACTGCAATTCACATACCTGCAGACTTATCAATGATAACTCTCGTCTACAAATATATTGAGGGAAGGCAACAAAGAGGATTTGAAAGCAAGGCAGAATTGCAGGAAACAGATTACAGGAGGCAGATTCGAATCGCCTTTAAAGCACAAGAAAAGCGGCAAAACCTCGACAATGATGCCCTTGGCCAAAAAGGGCGTATGCGTTTTTTGATGAATATATTCAGGAAAAAACGCATACGCCCTTTTTGGCCAACCAAGCAACCTGGAAAGGCAAATCAGCGCTACACAGAAGTCTCGCTTCCCATCGGTCAAAAGGGCCATGCTGAATAAAGGGTCAAAACCAGAAATGCAGGACAGGCCACCGAGAAACGGGAGCCTTGCTACGCTGATGGGCGGGATATAAATTGCCAACAGCCACTCTGGAGAAGTGTACGGTGTGTCCTGAAACATTTACAAAACTCAGCTTAGAGAGCATAGGGCACTTCCACTCATGGGCGTATAAATTGGGAAAACTAAAAATCAGCAAGACACAAGCACCCCAAAGTTTAGGGCTGCTCTGTTGACAAGAACCTCCACTTCGTTACACCTTAAATATCCCAGGAAAGAGAAAAATGGATAAAGAAGTTGTGGTCCTTATGTACAATGGAATATCACTCAGCCATGAAATCAACGTCATAAGGCTAGTAGCAGCATGATGAGTGGATTTAGGTACGACGATTCTAAGTGCAATAAGTCACACAGAAAAAGACACTTATCATAAGATATCACTTATAGAGGGAATGTAAAAACCGCTACCCTTGAACTGAATTACAAAACAGAACAGAGTCACACGGTTAGAAAACACACTACGGCTGCCTAACGGGAAAGGTGAGGTGGGGTGATGCATAAAACAAGGGTTTCAAATTAGCTCAGATACCGTTCCATAAACCCAATATGTAATAGAGAAGACCTACTCCTTGCTCAGGGAACTGGACTCAACACCCCCTATTCACCGCCAAAGAATATATCTGACTAGTAAGAATCTTAAAACCTATGTATTGATATCTCTCTGTAAGTGAGTCAAGTGGGTGTAAAGCTGCATAAACACAGCAGTGAAAAGCAGCTAAACCCCATTATAAAACTCAATTAATTTTAAAAACCCGTGAAACAAAGACAGTGAAAGAGAGAGAAATTCTTACAAAATTCGTTCAGGGGCTGTGATGCCACCTGGATTGACCATATCTAGACCCGCAGCTGATTGAGACATAAGGGTGGACACTCGTGGGGCTAAGGGGTTTGGTGAGGTTGGGTGAGCAAACGCAGACGCTTTAAAGTAATACTGCGTGGTACCCATCCAATGGGTCCCAAATCTCCAGGTTCAAGGGCATCTTCCTACATCAAAAACATGCATGAGAAACCCAGAAGATGGTCCACCGAGTGATCGGGAAAGGTTTCTAAAACGCACCTCATTTCTCATCTCCTTGTGCTCGGGTTCGCCATTCCAGCCGCTTAACTAGCAATCTCCCTCCTTGGAGAATCAGCACCTTTAACCTCCTGTTCCATACAGGTGGCAATTTGAACTGAGGATGAACGGGAAGACGGGGAACCAATGAGAGACTAGCTCTAGGTGTTGGGACAGGCACAGGTCACTCTATTTTCCCATCAGGAAGAAGAATTAACCACAGGCTCATTCTGCCGCCCGGAAGCAGAATAGGGCCTAAAGCAATCCTGCGCTTTTGCGGCCAGCTCCCAAGAGAGCGAGTTGAAAAATGGAGCTCAGGGGCACTGCAATTCACAAACCTGCAGACTTATAAATGATAACTCACGTCTACAAATATATTGAGGGAAGGCAACAAAGAGGATTTGAAAGCAAGGCAGAATTGCAGGAAACAGATTACAGGAGGCAGATTCGAATCGCCTTTAAAGCACAAGAAAAGCGGCAAAACCTCGACAATGATGCCCTTGGCCAAAAAGGGCGTATGCGTTTTTTGATGAATATATTCAGGAAAAAACGCATACGCCCTTTTTGGCCAACCAAGCAACCTGGAAAGGCAAATCAGCGCTACACAGAAGTCTCGCTTCCCATCGGTCAAAAGGGCCATGCTGAATAAAGGGTCAAAACCAGAAATGCAGGACAGGCCACCGAGAAACGGGAGCCTTGCTACGCTGATGGGCGGGATATAAATTGCCAACAGCCACTCTGGAGAAGTGTACGGTGTGTCCTGAAACATTTACAAAACTCAGCTTAGAGAGCATAGGGCACTTCCACTCATGGGCGTATAAATTGGGAAAACTAAAAATCAGCAAGACACAAGCACCCCAAAGTTTAGGGCTGCTCTGTTGACAAGAACCTCCACTTCGTTACACCTTAAATATCCCAGGAAAGAGAAAAATGGATAAAGAAGTTGTGGTCCTTATGTACAATGGAATATCACTCAGCCATGAAATCAACGTCATAAGGCTAGTAGCAGCATGATGAGTGGATTTAGGTACGACGATTCTAAGTGAAATATGTCACACAGAAAAAGACATTTATCATAAGATATCACTTATAGAGGGAATGTAAAAACCGCTACCCTTGAACTGAATTACAAAACAGAACAGAGTCACACGGTTAGAAAACACACTATGGCTGCCTAACGGGAAAGGTGAGGTGGGGTGATGCATAAAACAAGGGTTTCAAATTAGCTCAGATACCGTTCCATAAACCCAATATGTAATAGAGAAGACCTACTCCTTGCTCAGGGAACTGGACTCAACACCCCCTATTCACCGCCCAAGAATATATCTGACTAGTAAGAATCTTAAAACCTATGTATTGATATCTCTCTGTAAGTGAGTCAAGTGGGTGTAAAGCTGCATAAACACAGCAGTGAAAAGCAGCTAAACCCCATTATAAAACTCAATTAATTTTAAAAACCCGTGAAACAAAGACAGTGAAAGAGAGAGAAATTCTTACAAAATTCGTTCAGGGGCTGTGATGCCACCTGAATTGACCATATCTAGACCTGCAGCTGATTGAGACATAAGGGTGGACACTCTTGGGGCTGAGAGGTTTGGTGAGGTTGGGTGAGCAAATGCAGACGCTTTAAAGTAATACTGCGTGGTACCCATCCCATGGGTCCCAAATCTCCAGGTTCAAGGGCATCTTCCTACATCGAAAACATGCATGAGAAACCCAGAAGACGGTCCATCGAGTGATCGGGAAAGGTTTCTAAAACGCACCTCATTTCTCATCTACTTGTGCTCGGGTTCGCCATTCCAGCCGCTTTACTAGCAATCTCCCTCCTTGGAGAATCAGCACCTTTAACCTCCTGTTCCATACAGGTGGCAATTTGAACTGAGGATGAACGGGAAGACGGGGAACCAATGAGAGACTAGCTCTAGGTGTTGGGACAGGCACAGGTCACTCTATTTTCCCATCAGGAAGAAGAATTAACCACAGGCTCATTCTGCCGCCCGGAAGCAGAATAGGGCCTAAAGCAATCCTGCGCTTTTGCGGCCAGCTCCCAAGAGAGCGAGTTGAAAAATGGAGCTCAGGGGCACTGCAATTCACAAACCTGCAGACTTATCAATGATAACTCTCGTCTACAAATATATTGAGGGAAGGCAACAAAGAGGATTTGAAAGCAAGGCAGAATTGCAGGAAACAGATTACAGGAGGCAGATTCGAATCGCCTTTAAAGCACAAGAAAAGCGGCAAAACCTCGACAATGATGCCCTTGGCCAAAAAGGGCGTATGCGTTTTTTCCTGAATATATTCAGGAAAAAACGCATACGCCCTTTTTGGCCAACCAAGCAACCTGGAAAGGCAAATCAGCGCTACACAGAAGTCTCGCTTCCCATCGGTCAAAAGGGCCATGCTGAATAAAGGGTCAAAACCAGAAATGCAGGACAGGCCACCGAGAAACGGGAGCCTTGCTACGCTGATGGGCGGGATATAAATTGCCAACAGCCACTCTGGAGAAGTGTACGGTGTGTCCTGAAACATTTACAAAACTCAGCTTAGAGAGCATAGGGCACTTCCACTCATGGGCGTATAAATTGGGAAAACTAAAAATCAGCAAGACACAAGCACCCCAAAGTTTAGGGCTGCTCTGTTGACAAGAACCTCCACTTCGTTACACCTTAAATATCCCAGGAAAGAGAAAAATGGATAAAGAAGTTGTGGTCCTTATGTACAATGGAATATCACTCAGCCATGAAATCAACGTCATAAGGCTAGTAGCAGCATGATGAGTGGATTTAGGTACGACGATTCTAAGTGCAATAAGTCACACAGAAAAAGACACTTATCATAAGATATCACTTATAGAGGGAATGTAAAAACCGCTACCCTTGAACTGAATTACAAAACAGAACAGAGTCACACGGTTAGAAAACACACTATGGCTGCCTAACGGGAAAGGTGTGGTGGGGTGATGCATAAAACAAGGGTTTCAAAAGAGCTCAGATACCGTTCCATAAACCCAATACGTAATTGACAAGACCTACTCCTTGCTCAGGGAACTGGATTCAACACCCCCTATTCACCGCCCAAGAATATATCTGACTAGTAAGAATCTTAAAACCTATGTATTGATATCTCTCTGTAAGTGAGTCAAGTGGGTGTAAAGCTGCATAAACACAGCAGTGAAAAGCAGCTAAACCCCATTATAAAACTCAATTAATTTTAAAAACCCGTGAAACAAAGACAGTGAAAGAGAGAGAAATTCTTACAAAATTCGTTCAGGGGCTGTGATGCCACCTGAATTGACCATATCTAGACCTGCAGCTGATTGAGACATAAGGGTGGACACTCTTGGGGCTGAGAGGTTTGGTGAGGTTGGGTGAGCAAATGCAGACGCTTTAAAGTAATACTGCGTGGTACCCATCCCATGGGTCCCAAATCTCCAGGTTCAAGGGCATCTTCCTACATCGAAAACATGCATGAGAAACCCAGAAGACGGTCCATCGAGTGATCGGGAAAGGTTTCTAAAACGCACCTCATTTCTCATCTACTTGTGCTCGGGTTCGCCATTCCAGCCGCTTTACTAGCAATCTCCCTCCTTGGAGAATCAGCACCTTTAACCTCCTGTTCCATACAGGTGGCAATTTGAACGGAGGATGAACGGGAAGACGGGGAACCAATGAGAGACTAGCTCTAGGTGTTGGGACAGGCACAGGCCACTCTATTTTCCCATCAGGAAGAAGAATTAACCACAGGCTCAGTCTGCCTCCCGGAAGCAGAATAGGGCCTAAAGCAATCCTGCGCTTTTGCGGCCAGCTCCCAAGAGAGCGAGTTGAAAAATGGAGCTCAGGGGCACTGCAATTCACAAACCTGCAGACTTATAAATGATAACTCTCGTCTACAAATATATTGAGGGAAGGCAACTAAGAGGATTTGAAAGCAAGGCAGAATTGCAGGAAACAGATTTTAGGAGGCAGATTCGAATCGCCTTTAAAGCACAAGAAAAGCGGCAAAACCTCGACAATGATGCCCTTGGCCAAAAAGGGCGTAGGCGTTTTTTCCTGAATATATTCAGGAAAAAACGCATACGCCCTTTTTGGCCAACCAAGCAACCTGGAAAGGCAAATCAGCGCTACAAAGAAGTCTCGCTTCCCATCGGTCAAAAGGGCCATGCTGAATAAAGTGTCAAAACCAGAAATGCAGGACAGGCCACGGAGAAACGGGAGCCTTGCTACGCTGATGGGCGGGATGTAAATTGCCAACAGCCACTCTGGAGAAGTGTACGGTGTGTCCTGAAACATTTACAAAACTCAGCTTAGAGAGCATAGGGCACTTCCACTCATGGGCGTATAAATTGGGAAAACTAAAAATCAGCAAGACACAAGCACCCCAAAGTTTAGGGCTGCTCTGTTGACAAGAACCTCCACTTCGTTACACCTTAAATATCCCAGGAAAGAGAAAAATGGATAAAGAAGTTGTGGTCCTTATGTACAATGGAATATCACTCAGCCATGAAATCAACGTCATAAGGCTAGTAGCAGCATGATGAGTGGATTTAGGTACGACGATTCTAAGTGCAATAAGTCACACAGAAAAAGACACTTATCATAAGATATCACTTATAGAGGGAATGTAAAAACCGCTACCCTTGAACTGAATTACAAAACAGAACAGAGTCACACGGTTAGAAAACACACTACGGCTGCCTAACGGGAAAGGTGAGGTGGGGTGATGCATAAAACAAGGGTTTCAAATTAGCTCAGATACCGTTCCATAAACCCAATATGTAATAGAGAAGACCTACTCCTTGCTCAGGGAACTGGACTCAACACCCCCTATTCACCGCCCAAGAATATATCTGACTAGTAAGAATCTTAAAACCTATGTATTGATATCTCTCTGGAAGTGAGTCAAGTGGGTGTAAAGCTGCATAAACACAGCAGTGAAAAGCAGCTAAACCCCATTATAAAACTCAATTAATTTTAAAAACCCGTGAAAAAAAGACAGTGAAAGAGAGAGAAATTCTTACAAAATTCGTTCAGGGGCTGTGATGCCACCTGGATTGACCATATCTAGACCTGCAGCTGATTGAGACATAAGGGTGGACACTCTTGGGGCTGAGAGGTTTGGTGAGGTTGGGTGAGCAAACGCAGACGCTTTAAAGTAATACTGCGTGGTACCCATCCCATGGGTCCCAAATCTCCAGGTTCAAGGGAATCTTCCTACATCGAAAACATGCATGAGAAACCCAGAAGACGGTCCACCGAGTGATCGGGAAAGGTTTCTAAAACGCACCTCATTTCTCCTCTCCTTGTGTTCGGGTTCGCCATTCCAGCCACTTTACTAGCAATCTCCCTCCTTGGAGAATCAGCACCTTTAACCTCCTGTTCCATACAGGTGGCAATTTGAACTGAGGATGAACGGGAAGACGGGGAACCAATGAGAGACTAGCTCTAGGTGTTGGGACAGGCACAGGTCACTCTATTTTCCCATCAGGAAGAAGAATTAACCACAGGCTCAGTCTGCCTCCCGGAAGCAGAATAGGGCCTAAAGCAATCCTGCGCTTTTGCGGCCAGCTCCCAAGAGAGCGAGTTGAAAAATGGAGCTCAGGGGCACTGCAATTCACAAACCTGCAGACTTATAAATGATAACTCTCGTCTACAAATATATTGAGGGAAGGCAACAAAGAGGATTTGAAAGCAAGGCAGAATTGCAGGAAACTGATTTCAGGAGGCAGATTCGAATCGCCTTTAAAGCACAGGAAAAGCGGCAAAACCTCGACAATGATGCCCTTGGCCAAAAAGGGCGTATGCGTTTTTTCCTGAATATATTCAGGAAAAAACGCATACGCCCTTTTTGGCCAACCAAGCAACCTGGAAAGGCAAATCAGCGCTACACAGAAGTCTCGCTTCCCATCGGTCAAAAGGGCCATGCTGAATAAAGTGTCAAAACCAGAAATGCAGGACAGGCCACGGAGAAACGGGAGCCTTGCTACGCTGATGGGCGGGATGTAAATTGCCAACAGCCACTCTGGAGAAGTGTACGGTGTGTCCTGAAACATTTACAAAACTCAGCTTAGAGAGCATAGGGCACTTCCACTCATGGGCGTATAAATTGGGAAAACTAAAAATCAGCAAGACACAAGCACCCCAAAGTTTAGGGCTGCTCTGTTGACAAGAACCTCCACTTCGTTACACCTTAAATATCCCAGGAAAGAGAAAAATGGATAAAGAAGTTGTGGTCCTTATGTACAATGGAATATCACTAAGCCATGAAATCAACGTCATAAGGCTAGTAGCAGCATGATGAGTGGATTTAGGTACGACGATTCTAAGTGCAATAAGTCACACAGAAAAAGACACTTATCATAAGATATCACTTATAGAGGGAATGTAAAAACCGCTACCCTTGAACTGAATTACAAAACAGAACAGAGTCACACGGTTAGAAAACACACTATGGCTGCCTAACGGGAAAGGTGAGGTGGGGTGATGCATAAAACAAGGGTTTCAAAAGAGCTCAGATACCGTTCCATAAACCCAATACGTAATTGACAAGACCTACTCCTTGCTCAGGGAACTGGACTCAACACCCCCTATTCACCGCCCAAGAATATATCTGACTAGTAAGAATCTTAAAACCTATGTATTGATATCTCTCTGTAAGTGAGTCAAGTGGGTGTAAAGCTGCATAAACACAGCAGTGAAAAGCAGCTAAACCCCATTATAAAACTCAATTAATTTTAAAAACCCGTGAAACAAAGACAGTGAAAGGGAGAGAAATTCTTACAAAATTCGTTCAGGCGCTGTGATGCCACCTGGATTGACCATATCTACAACCGCAGCTGATTGAGACATAAGGGTGGACACTCTTGGGGCTGAGGGGTTTGGAGAGGTTCGGTGAGCAAACGCAGACGCTTTACAGTAATACTGCGTGGTACCCATCCCATGGGTCCCAAATCTCCAGGTTCAAGGGCATCTTCCTACATCGAAAACATGCATGAGAAACCCAGAAGATGGTCCACCGAGTGATCGGGAAAGGTTTCTAAAACGCACCTCATTTCTCATCTCCTTGTGCTCGGGTTCGCCATTCCAGCCGCTTTACTAGCAATCTGCCTCCTTGGAGAATCAGCACCTTTAACCTCCTGTTCCATACAGTTGGCAATTTGAACTGAGGATGAACGGGAAGACGGGGAACCAATGAGAGACTAGCTCTAGGTGTTGGGACAGGCACAGGTCACTCTATTTTCCCATCAGGATGAAGAATTACCCACAGGCTCAGTCTGCCGCCCGGAAGCAGAATAGGGCCTAAAGCAATCCTGCGCTTTTGCGGCCAGCTCCCAAGAGAGCGAGTTGAAAAATGGAGCTCAGGGGCACTGCAATTCACAAACCTGCAGACTTATAAATGATAACTCTCGTCTACAAATATATTGAGGGAAGGCAACAAAGAGGATTTGAAAGCAAGGCAGAATTGCAGGAAACAGATTTCAGG
This sequence comes from Eschrichtius robustus, assembly GCF_028021215.1. Classification (NCBI taxonomy): domain Eukaryota; kingdom Metazoa; phylum Chordata; class Mammalia; order Artiodactyla; family Eschrichtiidae; genus Eschrichtius; species Eschrichtius robustus. Next base: position 45,253,196 of record NC_090830.1, on the reverse strand, counting down.
AGGCAGATTCGAATCGCCTTTAAAGCACAGGAAAAGCGGCAAAACCTCGACAATGATACCCTTGGCCAAAATGGGCGTATGCGTTTTTTCCTGAATATATTCAGGAAAAAACGCATACGCCCTTTTTGGCCAACCAAGCAACCTGGAAAGGCAAATCAGCGCTACACAGAAGTCTCGCTTCCCATCGGTCAAAAGGGCCATGCTGAATAAAGTGTCAAAACCAGAAATGCAGGACAGGCCACGGAGAAACGGGAGCCTTGCTACGCTGATGGGCGGGATGTAAATTGCCAACAGCCACTCTGGAGAAGTGTACGGTGTGTCCTGAAACATTTAGAAAACTCAGCTTAGAGAGCATAGGGCACTTCCACTCATGGGCGTATAAATTGGGAAAACTAAAAATCAGCAAGACACAAGCACCCCAAAGTTTAGGGCTGCTCTGTTGACAAGAACCTCCACTTCGTTACACCTTAAATATCCCAGGAAAGAGAAAAATGGATAAAGAAGTTGTGGTCCTTATGTACAATGGAATATCACTCAGCCATGAAATCAACGACATAAGGCTAGTAGCAGCATGATGAGTGGATTTAGGTACGACGATTCTAAGTCAAATAAGTCACACAGAAAAAGACACTTATCATAAGATATCACTTATAGAGGGAATGTAAAAACCGCTACCCTTGAACTGAATTACAAAACAGAACAGAGTCACACGGTTAGAAAACACACTATGGCTGCCTAACGGGAAAGGTGAGGTGGGGTGATGCATAAAACAAGGGTTTCAAATTAGCTCAGATACCGTTCCATAAACCGAATACGTAATTGACAAGACCTACTCCTTGCTCAGGGAACTGGACTCAACACCCCCTATTCACCGCCCAAGAATATATCTGACTAGTAAGAATCTTAAAACCTATGTATTGATATCTGTCTGTAAGTGAGTCAAGTGGGTGTAAAGCTGCATAAACACAGCAGTGAAAAGCAGCTAAACCCCATTATAAAACTCAATTAATTTTAAAAACCCGTGAAACAAAGACAGTGAAAGGGAGGGAAATTCTTACAAAATTCGTTCAGGGGCTGTGATGCCACCTGGATTGACCATATCTAGACCCGCAGCTGATTGAGACATAAGGGTGGACACTCTTGGGGCTGAGGGGTTTGGTGAGGTTGGGTGAGCAAACGCAGACGCTTTAAAGTAATACTGCCTGGTACCCATCCCATGGGTCCCAAATCTCCAGGTTCAAGGGCATCTTCCTACATCGAAAACATGCATGAGAAACCCAGAAGACGGTCCACCGAGTGATCGGGAAAGGTTTCTAAAACGCACCTCATTTCTCATCTCCTTGTGCTCGGGTTCGCCATTCCAGCCGCTTTACTAGCAATCTCCCTCCTTGGAGAATCAGCACCTTTAACCTCCTGTTCCATACAGGTGGCAATTTGAACTGAGGATGAACGGGAAGACGGGGAACCAATGAGAGACTAGCTCTAGGTGTTGGGACAGGCACAGGTCACTCTATTTTCCCATCAGGAAGAAGAATTAACCACAGGCTCAGTCTGCCGCCCGGAAGCAGAATAGGGCCTAAAGCAATCCTGCGCTTTTGCGGCCAGCTCCCAAGAGAGCGAGTTGAAAAATGGAGCTCAGGGGCACTGCAATTCACAAACCTGCAGACTTATAAATGATAACTCTCGTCTACAAATATATTGAGGGAAGGCAACAAAGAGGATTTGAAAGCAAGGCAGAATTGCAGGAAACAGATTACAGGAGGCAGATTCGAATCGCCTTTAAAGCACAAGAAAAGCGGCAAAACCTCGACAATGATGCCCTTGGCCCAAAAGGGCGTATGCGTTTTTTGATGAATATATTCAGGAAAAAACGCATACGCCCTTTTTGGCCAACCAAGCAACCTGGAAAGGCAAATCATCGCTACACAGAAGTCTCGCTTCCCATCGGTCAAAAGGGCCATGCTGAATAAAGGGTCAAAACCAGAAATGCAGGACAGGCCACGGAGAAACGGGAGCCTTGCTACGCTGATGGGCGGGATGTAAATTGCCAACAGCCACTCTGGAGAAGTGTACGGTGTGTCCTGAAACATTTACAAAACTCAGCTTAGAGAGCATAGGGCACTTCCACTCATGGGCGTATAAATTGGGAAAACTAAAAATCAGCAAGACACAAGCACCCCAAAGTTTAGGGCTGCTCTGTTGACAAGAACCTCCACTTCGTTACACCTTAAATATCCCAGGAAAGAGAAAAATGGATAAAGAAGTTGTGGTCCTTATGTACAATGGAATATCACTCAGCCATGAAATCAACGTCATAAGGCTAGTAGCAGCATGATGAGTGGATTTAGGTACGACGATTCTAAGGGCAATAAGTCACACAGAAAAAGACACTTATCATAAGATATCACTTATAGAGGGAATGTAAAAACCGCTACCCTTGAACTGAATTACAAAACAGAACAGAGTCACACGGTTAGAAAACACACTACGGCTGCCTAACGGGAAAGGTGAGGTGGGGTGATGCATAAAACAAGGGTTTCAAATTAGCTCAGATACCGTTCCATAAACCCAATATGTAATAGAGAAGACCTACTCCTTGCTCAGGGAACTGGACTCAACACCCCCTATTCACCGCCCAAGAATATATCTGACTAGTAAGAATCTTAAAACCTATGTATTGATATCTCTCTGTAAGTGAGTCAAGTGGGTGTAAAGCTGCATAAACACAGCAGTGAAAAGCAGCTAAACCCCATTATAAAACTCAATTAATTTTAAAAACCCGTGAAACAAAGACAGTGAAAGAGAGAGAAATTCTTACAAAATTCGTTCAGGGGCTGTGATGCCACCTGGATTGACCATATCTAGACCCGCAGCTGATTGAGACATAAGGGTGGACACTCGTGGGGCTAAGGGGTTTGGTGAGGTTCGGTGAGCAAACGCAGACGCTTTAAAGTAATACTGCGTGGTACCCATCCAATGGGTCCCAAATCTCCAGGTTCAAGGGCATCTTCCTACATCGAAAACATGCATGAGAAACCCAGAAGATGGTCCACCGAGTGATCGGGAAAGGTTTCTAAAACGCACCTCATTTCTCATCTCCTTGTGCTCGGGTTCGCCATTCCAGCCGCTTTACTAGCAATCTCCCTCCTTGGAGAATCAGCACCTTTAACCTCCTGTTCCATACAGGTGGCAATTTGAACTGAGGATGAACGGGAAGACGGGGAACCAATGAGAGACTAGCTCTAGGTGTTGGGACAGGCACAGGTCACTCTATTTTCCCATCAGGAAGAAGAATTAACCACAGGCTCATTCTGCCGCCCGGAAGCAGAATAGGGCCTAAAGCAATCCTGCGCTTTTGCGGCCAGCTCCCAAGAGAGCGAGTTGAAAAATGGAGCTCAGGGGCACTGCAATTCACAAACCTGCAGACTTATAAATGATAACTCTCGTCTACAAATATATTGAGGGAAGGCAACAAAGAGGATTTGAAAGCAAGGCAGAATTGCAGGAAACAGATTTCAGGAGGCAGATTCGAATCGCCTTTAAAGCACAGGAAAAGCGGCAAATCCTCGACAATGATGCCCTTGGCCCAAAAGGGCGTATGCGTTTTTTGATGAATATATTCAGGAAAAAACGCATACGCCCTTTTTGGCCAACCAAGCAACCTGGAAAGGCAAATCAGCGCTACACAGAAGTCTCGCTTCCCATCGGTCAAAAGGGCCATGCTGAATAAAGGGTCAAAACCAGACATGCAGGACAGGCCACGGAGAAACGGGAGCCTTGCTACGCTGATGGGCGGGATGTAAATTGCCAACAGCCACTCTGGAGAAGTGTACGGTGTGTCCTGAAATATTTACAAAACTCACCTTAGAGAGCATAAGGCACTTGCACTCATGGGCGTATAAATTGGGAAAACTAAAAATCAGCAAGACACAAGCACCCCAAAGTTTAGGGCTGCTCTGTTGACAAGAACCTCCACTTCGTTACACCTTAAATATCCCAGGAAAGAGAAAAATGGATAAAGAAGTTGTGGTCCTTATGTACAATGGAATATCACTCAGCCATGAAATCAACGTCATAAGGCTAGTAGCAGCATGATGAGTGGATTTAGGTACGACGATTCTAAGTGCAATAAGTCACACAGAAAAAGACACTTATCATAAGATATCACTTATAGAGGGAATGTAAAAACCGCTACCCTTGAACTGAATTACAAAACAGAACAGAGTCACACGGTTAGAAAACACACTATGGCTGCCTAACGGGAAAGGTGAGGTGGGGTGATGCATAAAACAAGGGTTTCAAAAGAGCTCAGATACCGTTCCATAAACCCAATACGTAATTGACAAGACCTACTCCTTGCTCAGGGAACTGGACTCAACACCCCCTATTCACCGCCCAAGAATATATCTGACTAGTAAGAATCTAAAAACCTATGTATTGATATCTCTCTGTAAGTGAGTCAAGTGGGTGTAAAGCTGCATAAACACAGCAGTGAAAAGCAGGTAAACCCCATTATAAAACTCAATTAATTTTAAAAACCCGTGAAACAAAGACAGTGAAAGAGAGAGAAATTCTTACAAAATTCGTTCAGGGGCTGTGATGCCACCTGAATTGACCATATCTAGACCTGCAGCTGATTGAGACATAAGGGTGGACACTCTTGGGGCTGAGAGGTTTGGTGAGGTTGGGTGAGCAAATGCAGACGCTTTAAAGTAATACTGCGTGGTACCCATCCCATGGGTCCCAAATCTCCAGGTTCAAGGGCATCTTCCTACATCGAAAACATGCATGAGAAACCCAGAAGACGGTCCATCGAGTGATCGGGAAAGGTTTCTAAAACGCACCTCATTTCTCATCTACTTGTGCTCGGGTTCGCCATTCCAGCCGCTTTACTAGCAATCTCCCTCCTTGGAGAATCAGCACCTTTAACCTCCTGTTCCATACAGGTGGCAATTTGAACGGAGGATGAACGGGAAGACGGGGAACCAATGAGAGACTAGCTCTAGGTGTTGGGACAGGCACAGGTCACTCTATTTTCCCATCAGGAAGAAGAATTAACCACAGGCTCAGTCTGCCTCCCGGAAGCAGAATAGGGCCTAAACCAATCCTGCGCTTTTGCGGCCAGCTCCCAAGAGAGCGAGTTGAAAAATGGAGCTCAGGGGCACTGCAATTCACAAACCTGCAGACTTATAAATGATAACTCTCGTCTACAAATATATTGAGGGAAGGCAACTAAGAGGATTTGAAAGCAAGGCAGAATTGCAGGAAACAGATTTTAGGAGGCAGATTCGAATCGCCTTTAAAGCACAAGAAAAGCGGCAAAACCTCGACAATGATGCCCTTGGCCAAAAAGGGCATATGCGTTTTTTCCTGAATATATTCAGGAAAAAACGCATACGCCCTTTTTGGCCAACCAAGCAACCTGGAAAGGCAAATCAGCGCTACAAAGAAGTCTCGCTTCCCATCGGTCAAAAGGGCCATGCTGAATAAAGTGTCAAAACCAGAAATGCAGGACAGGCCACGGAGAAACGGGAGCCTTGCTACGCTGATGGGCGGGATGTAAATTGCCAACAGCCACTCTGGAGAAGTGTACGGTGTGTCCTGAAACATTTACAAAACTCAGCTTAGAGAGCATAGGGCACTTCCACTCATGGGCGTATAAATTGGGAAAACTAAAAATCAGCAAGACACAAGCACCCCAAAGTTTAGGGCTGCTCTGTTGACAAGAACCTCCACTTCGTTACACCTTAAATATCCCAGGAAAGAGAAAAATGGATAAAGAAGTTGTGGTCCTTATGTACAATGGAATATCACTCAGCCATGAAATCAACGTCATAAGGCTAGTAGCAGCATGATGAGTGGATTTAGGTACGACGATTCTAAGTGCAATAAGTCACACAGAAAAAGACACTTATCATAAGATATCACTTATAGAGGGAATGTAAAAACCGCTACCCTTGAACTGAATTACAAAACAGAACAGAGTCACACGGTTAGAAAACACACTACGGCTGCCTAACGGGAAAGGTGAGGTGGGGTGATGCATAAAACAAGGGTTTCAAATTAGCTCAGATACCGTTCCATAAACCCAATATGTAATAGAGAAGACCTACTCCTTGCTCAGGGAACTGGACTCAACACCCCCTATTCACCGCCCAAGAATATATCTGACTAGTAAGAATCTTAAAACCTATGTATTGATATCTCTCTGTAAGTGAGTCAAGTGGGTGTAAAGCTGCATAAACACAGCAGTGAAAAGCAGCTAAACCCCATTATAAAACTCAATTAATTTTAAAAACCCGTGAAAAAAAGACAGTGAAAGAGAGAGAAATTCTTACAAAATTCGTTCAGGGGCTGTGATGCCACCTGGATTGACCATATCTAGACCTTCAGCTGATTGAGACATAAGGGTGGACACTCTTGGGGCTGAGAGGTTTGGTGAGGTTGGGTGAGCAAACGCAGACGCTTTAAAGTAATACTGCGTGGTACCCATCCCATGGGTCCCAAATCTCCAGGTTCAAGGGCATCTTCCTACATCGAAAACATGCATGAGAAACCCAGAAGACGGTCCACCGAGTGATCGGGAAAGGTTTCTAAAACGCACCTCATTTCTCCTCTCCTTGTGTTCGGGTTCGCCATTCCAGCCACTTTACTAGCAATCTCCCTCCTTGGAGAATCAGCACCTTTAACCTCCTGTTCCATACAGGTGGCAATTTGAACTGAGGATGAACGGGAAGACGGGGAACCAATGAGAGACTAGCTCTAGGTGTTGGGACAGGCACAGGTCACTCTATTTTCCCATCAGGAAGAAGAATTAACCACAGGCTCAGTCTGCCTCCCGGAAGCAGAATAGGGCCTAAAGCAATCCTGCGCTTTTGCGGCCAGCTCCCAAGAGAGCGAGTTGAAAAATGGAGCTCAGGGGCACTGCAATTCACAAACCTGCAGACTTATAAATGATAACTCTCGTCTACAAATATATTGAGGGAAGGCAACAAAGAGGATTTGAAAGCAAGGCAGAATTGCAGGAAACTGATTTCAGGAGGCAGATTCGAATCGCCTTTAAAGCACAGGAAAAGCGGCAAAACCTCGACAATGATGCCCTTGGCCAAAAAGGGCGTATGCGTTTTTTCCTGAATATATTCAGGAAAAAACGCATACGCCCTTTTTGGCCAACCAAGCAACCTGGAAAGGCAAATCAGCGCTACACAGAAGTCTCGCTTCCCATCGGTCAAAAGGGCCATGCTGAATAAAGTGTCAAAACCAGAAATGCAGGACAGGCCACGGAGAAACGGGAGCCTTGCTACGCTGATGGGCGGGATGTAAATTGCCAATAGCCACTCTGGAGAAGTGTACGGTGTGTCCTGAAACATTTAGAAAACTCAGCTTAGAGAGCATAGGGCACTTCCACTCATGGGCGTATAAATTGGGAAAACTAAAAATCAGCAAGACACAAGCACCCCAAAGTTTAGGGCTGCTCTGTTGACAAGAACCTCCACTTCGTTACACCTTAAATATCCCAGGAAAGAGAAAAATGGATAAAGAAGTTGTGGTCCTTATGTACAATGGAATATCACTCAGCCATGAAATCAACGACATAAGGCTAGTAGCAGCATGATGAGTGGATTTAGGTACGACGATTCTAAGTCAAATAAGTCACACAGAAAAAGACACTTATCATAAGATATCACTTATAGAGGGAATGTAAAAACCGCTACCCTTGAACTGAATTACAAAACAGAACAGAGTCACACGGTTAGAAAACACACTATGGCTGCCTAACGGGAAAGGTGAGGTGGGGTGATGCATAAAACAAGGGTTTCAAAAGAGCTCAGATACCGTTCCATAAACCCAATACGTAATTGACAAGACCTACTCCTTGCTCAGGGAACTGGACTCAACACCCCCTATTCACCGCCCAAGAATATATCTGACTAGTAAGAATCTAAAAACCTATGTATTGATATCTCTCTGTAAGTGAGTCAAGTGGGTGTAAAGCTGCATAAACACAGCAGTGAAAAGCAGGTAAACCCCATTATAAAACTCAATTAATTTTAAAAACCCGTGAAACAAAGACAGTGAAAGAGAGAGAAATTCTTACAAAATTCGTTCAGGGGCTGTGATGCCACCTGAATTGACCATATCTAGACCTGCAGCTGATTGAGACATAAGGGTGGACACTCTTGGGGCTGAGAGGTTTGGTGAGGTTGGGTGAGCAAATGCAGACGCTTTAAAGTAATACTGCGTGGTACCCATCCCATGGGTCCCAAATCTCCAGGTTCAAGGGCATCTTCCTACATCGAAAACATGCATGAGAAACCCAGAAGACGGTCCATCGAGTGATCGGGAAAGGTTTCTAAAACGCACCTCATTTCTCATCTACTTGTGCTCGGGTTCGCCATTCCAGCCGCTTTACTAGCAATCTCCCTCCTTGGAGAATCAGCACCTTTAACCTCCTGTTCCATACAGGTGGCAATTTGAACGGAGGATGAACGGGAAGACGGGGAACCAATGAGAGACTAGCTCTAGGTGTTGGGACAGGCACAGGTCACTCTATTTTCCCATCAGGAAGAAGAATTAACCACAGGCTCAGTCTGCCTCCCGGAAGCAGAATAGGGCCTAAACCAATCCTGCGCTTTTGCGGCCAGCTCCCAAGAGAGCGAGTTGAAAAATGGAGCTCAGGGGCACTGCAATTCACAAACCTGCAGACTTATAAATGATAACTCTCGTCTACAAATATATTGAGGGAAGGCAACTAAGAGGATTTGAAAGCAAGGCAGAATTGCAGGAAACAGATTTTAGGAGGCAGATTCGAATCGCCTTTAAAGCACAAGAAAAGCGGCAAAACCTCGACAATGATGCCCTTGGCCAAAAAGGGCGTATGCGTTTTTTCCTGAATATATTCAGGAAAAAACGCATACGCCCTTTTTGGCCAACCAAGCAACCTGGAAAGGCAAATCAGCGCTACAAAGAAGTCTCGCTTCCCATCGGTCAAAAGGGCCATGCTGAATAAAGTGTCAAAACCAGAAATGCAGGACAGGCCACGGAGAAACGGGAGCCTTGCTACGCTGATGGGCGGGATGTAAATTGCCAACAGCCACTCTGGAGAAGTGTACGGTGTGTCCTGAAACATTTACAAAACTCAGCTTAGAGAGCATAGGGCACTTCCACTCATGGGCGTATAAATTGGGAAAACTAAAAATCAGCAAGACACAAGCACCCCAAAGTTTAGGGCTGCTCTGTTGACAAGAACCTCCACTTCGTTACACCTTAAATATCCCAGGAAAGAGAAAAATGGATAAAGAAGTTGTGGTCCTTATGTACAATGGAATATCACTCAGCCATGAAATCAACGTCATAAGGCTAGTAGCAGCATGATGAGTGGATTTAGGTACGACGATTCTAAGTGCAATAAGTCACACAGAAAAAGACACTTATCATAAGATATCACTTATAGAGGGAATGTAAAAACCGCTACCCTTGAACTGAATTACAAAACAGAACAGAGTCACACGGTTAGAAAACACACTACGGCTGCCTAACGGGAAAGGTGAGGTGGGGTGATGCATAAAACAAGGGTTTCAAATTAGCTCAGATACCGTTCCATAAACCCAATATGTAATAGAGAAGACCTACTCCTTGCTCAGGGAACTGGACTCAACACCCCCTATTCACCGCCCAAGAATATATCTGACTAGTAAGAATCTTAAAACCTATGTATTGATATCTCTCTGTAAGTGAGTCAAGTGGGTGTAAAGCTGCATAAACACAGCAGTGAAAAGCAGCTAAACCCCATTATAAAACTCAATTAATTTTAAAAACCCGTGAAAAAAAGACAGTGAAAGAGAGAGAAATTCTTACAAAATTCGTTCAGGGGCTGTGATGCCACCTGGATTGACCATATCTAGACCTTCAGCTGATTGAGACATAAGGGTGGACACTCTTGGGGCTGAGAGGTTTGGTGAGGTTGGGTGAGCAAACGCAGACGCTTTAAAGTAATACTGCGTGGTACCCATCCCATGGGTCCCAAATCTCCAGGTTCAAGGGCATCTTCCTACATCGAAAACATGCATGAGAAACCCAGAAGACGGTCCACCGAGTGATCGGGAAAGGTTTCTAAAACGCACCTCATTTCTCCTCTCCTTGTGTTCGGGTTCGCCATTCCAGCCACTTTACTAGCAATCTCCCTCCTTGGAGAATCAGCACCTTTAACCTCCTGTTCCATACAGGTGGCAATTTGAACTGAGGATGAACGGGAAGACGGGGAACCAATGAGAGACTAGCTCTAGGTGTTGGGACAGGCACAGGTCACTCTATTTTCCCATCAGGAAGAAGAATTAACCACAGGCTCAGTCTGCCTCCCGGAAGCAGAATAGGGCCTAAAGCAATCCTGCGCTTTTGCGGCCAGCTCCCAAGAGAGCGAGTTGAAAAATGGAGCTCAGGGGCACTGCAATTCACAAACCTGCAGACTTATAAATGATAACTCTCGTCTACAAATATATTGAGGGAAGGCAACAAAGAGGATTTGAAAGCAAGGCAGAATTGCAGGAAACTGATTTCAGGAGGCAGATTCGAATCGCCTTTAAAGCACAGGAAAAGCGGCAAAACCTCGACAATGATGCCCTTGGCCAAAAAGGGCGTATGCGTTTTTTCCTGAATATATTCAGGAAAAAACGCATACGCCCTTTTTGGCCAACCAAGCAACCTGGAAAGGCAAATCAGCGCTACACAGAAGTCTCGCTTCCCATCGGTCAAAAGGGCCATGCTGAATAAAGTGTCAAAACCAGAAATGCAGGACAGGCCACGGAGAAACGGGAGCCTTGCTACGCTGATGGGCGGGATGTAAATTGCCAATAGCCACTCTGGAGAAGTGTACGGTGTGTCCTGAAACATTTAGAAAACTCAGCTTAGAGAGCATAGGGCACTTCCACTCATGGGCGTATAAATTGGGAAAACTAAAAATCAGCAAGACACAAGCACCCCAAAGTTTAGGGCTGCTCTGTTGACAAGAACCTCCACTTCGTTACACCTTAAATATCCCAGGAAAGAGAAAAATGGATAAAGAAGTTGTGGTCCTTATGTACAATGGAATATCACTCAGCCATGAAATCAACGACATAAGGCTAGTAGCAGCATGATGAGTGGATTTAGGTACGACGATTCTAAGTCAAATAAGTCACACAGAAAAAGACACTTATCATAAGATATCACTTATAGAGGGAATGTAAAAACCGCTACCCTTGAACTGAATTACAAAACAGAACAGAGTCACACGGTTAGAAAACACACTATGGCTGCCTAACGGGAAAGGTGAGGTGGGGTGATGCATAAAACAAGGGTTTCAAATTAGCTCAGATACCGTTCCATAAACCGAATACGTAATTGACAAGACCTACTCCTTGCTCAGGGAACTGGACTCAACACCCCCTATTCACCGCCCAAGAATATATCTGACTAGTAAGAATCTTAAAACCTATGTATTGATATCTGTCTGTAAGTGAGTCAAGTGGGTGTAAAGCTGCATAAACACAGCAGTGAAAAGCAGCTAAACCCCATTATAAAACTCAATTAATTTTAAAAACCCGTGAAACAAAGACAGTGAAAGGGAGGGAAATTCTTACAAAATTCGTTCAGGGGCTGTGATGCCACCTGGATTGACCATATCTAGACCCGCAGCTGATTGAGACATAAGGGTGGACACTCTTGGGGCTGAGGGGTTTGGTGAGGTTGGGTGAGCAAACGCAGACGCTTTAAAGTAATACTGCCTGGTACCCATCCCATGGGTCCCAAATCTCCAGGTTGAAGGGCATCTTCCTACATCGAAAACATGCATGAGAAACCCAGAAGACGGTCCACCGAGTGATCGGGAAAGGTTTCTAAAACGCACCTCATTTCTCATCTCCTTGTGCTCGGGTTCGCCATTCCAGCCGCTTTACTAGCAATCTCCCTCCTTGGAGAATCAGCACCTTTAACCTCCTGTTCCATACAGGTGGCAATTTGAACTGAGGATGAACGGGAAGACGGGGAACCAATGAGAGACTAGCTCTAGGTGTTGGGACAGGCACAGGTCACTCTATTTTCCCATCAGGAAGAAGAATTAACCACAGGCTCAGTCTGCCGCCCGGAAGCAGAATAGGGCCTAAAGCAATCCTGCGCTTTTGCGGCCAGCTCCCAAGAGAGCGAGTTGAAAAATGGAGCTCAGGGGCACTGCAATTCACAAACCTGCAGACTTATAAATGATAACTCTCGTCTACAAATATATTGAGGGAAGGCAACAAAGAGGATTTGAAAGCAAGGCAGAATTGCAGGAAACAGATTACAGGAGGCAGATTCGAATCGCCTTTAAAGCACAAGAAAAGCGGCAAAACCTCGACAATGATGCCCTTGGCCAAAAAGGGCGTATGCGTTTTTTGATGAATATATTCAGGAAAAAACGCATACGCCCTTTTTGGCCAACCAAGCAACCTGGAAAGGCAAATCAGCGCTACACAGAAGTCTCGCTTCCCATCGGTCAAAAGGGCCATGCTGAATAAAGGGTCAAAACCAGACATGCAGGACAGGCCACGGAGAAACGGGAGCCTTGCTACGCTGATGGGCGGGATGTAAATTGCCAACAGCCACTCTGGAGAAGTGTACGGTGTGTCCTGAAACATTTACAAAACTCACCTTAGAGAGCATAAGGCACTTGCACTCATGGGCGTATAAATTGGGAAAACTAAAAATCAGCAAGACACAAGCACCCCAAAGTTTAGGGCTGCTCTGTTGACAAGAACCTCCACTTCGTTACACCTTAAATATCCCAGGAAAGAGAAAAATGGATAAAGAAGTTGTGGTCCTTATGTACAATGGAATATCACTCAGCCATGAAATCAACGTCATAAGGCTAGTAGCAGCATGATGAGTGGATTTAGGTACGACGATTCTAAGTGAAATAAGTCACACAGAAAAAGACATTTATCATAAGATATCACTTATAGAGGGAATGTAAAAACCGCTACCCTTGAAATGAATTACAAAACAGAACAGAGTCACACGGTTAGAAAACACACTATGGCTGCCTAACGGGGAAGGTGAGGTGGGGTGATGCATAAAACAAGGGTTTCAAATTAGCTCAGATACCGTTCCATAAACCCAATATATAATAGAGAAGACCTACTCCTTGCTCAGGGAACTGGACTCAACACCCCCTATTCACCGCCCAAGAATATATCTGACTAGTAAGAATCTTAAAACCTATGTATTGATATCTCTCTGTAAGTGAGTCAAGTGGGTGTAAAGCTGCATAAACACAGCAGTGAAAAGCAGCTAAACCCCATTATAAAACTCAATTAATTTTAAAAACCCGTGAAAAAAAGACAGTGAAAGAGAGAGAAATTCTTACAAAATTCGTTCAGGGGCTGTGATGCCACCTGAATTGACCATATCTAGACCTGCAGCTGATTGAGACATAAGGGTGGACACTCTTGGGGCTGAGAGGTTTGGTGAGGTTGGGTGAGCAAACGCAGACGCTTTAAAGTAATACTGCGTGGTACCCATCCCATGGGTCCCAAATCTCCAGGTTCAAGGGCATCTTCCTACATCGAAAACATGCATGAGAAACCCAGAAGACGGTCCACCGAGTGATCGGGAAAGGTTTCTAAAACGCACCTCATTTCTCCTCTCCTTGTGCTCGGGTTCGCCATTCCAGCCACTTTACTAGCAATCTCCCTCCTTGGAGAATCAGCACCTTTAACCTCCTGTTCCATACAGGTGGCAATTTGAACTGAGGATGAACGGGAAGACGGGGAACCAATGAGAGACTAGCTCTAGGTGTTGGGACAGGCACAGGTCACTCTATTTTCCCATCAGGAAGAAGAATTAACCACAGGCTCAGTCTGCCTCCCGGAAGCAGAATAGGGCCTAAAGCAATCCTGCGCTTTTGCGGCCAGCTCCCAAGAGAGCGAGTTGAAAAATGGAGCTCAGGGGCACTGCAATTCACAAACCTGCAGACTTATAAATGATAACTCTCGTCTACAAATATATTGAGGGAAGGCAACAAAGAGGATTTGAAAGCAAGGCAGAATTGCAGGAAAATGATTTCAGGAGGCAGATTCGAATCGCCTTTAAAGCACAGGAAAAGCGGCAAAACCTCGACAATGATGCCCTTGGCCAAAAAGGGCGTATGCGTTTTTTCCTGAATATATTCAGGAAAAAACGCATACGCCCTTTTTGGCCAACCAAGCAACCTGGAAAGGCAAATCAGCGCTACACAGAAGTCTCGCTTCCCATCGGTCAAAAGGGCCATGCTGAATAAAGTGTCAAAACCAGAAATGCAGGACAGGCCACGGAGAAACGGGAGCCTTGCTACGCTGATGGGCGGGATGTAAATTGCCAACAGCCACTCTGGAGAAGTGTACGGTGTGTCCTGAAACATTTACAAAACTCAGCTTAGAGAGCATAGGGCACTTCCACTCATGGGCGTATAAATTGGGAAAACTAAAAATCAGCAAGACACAAGCACCCCAAAGTTTAGGGCTGCTCTGTTGACAAGAACCTCCACTTCGTTACACCTTAAATATCCCAGGAAAGAGAAAAATGGATAAAGAAGTTGTGGTCCTTATGTACAATGGAATATCACTCAGCCATGAAATCAACGTCATAAGGCTAGTAGCAGCATGATGAGTGGATTTAGGTACGACGATTCTAAGTGCAATAAGTCACACAGAAAAAGACACTTATCATAAGATATCACTTATAGAGGGAATGTAAAAACCGCTACCCTTGAACTGAATTACAAAACAGAACAGAGTCACACGGTTAGAAAACACACTATGGCTGCCTAACGGGAAAGGTGAGGTGGGGTGATGCATAAAACAAGGGTTTCAAAAGAGCTCAGATACCGTTCCATAAACCCAATACGTAATTGACAAGACCTACTCCTTGCTCAGGGAACTGGACTCAACACCCCCTATTCACCGCCCAAGAATATATCTGACTAGTAAGAATCTTAAAACCTATGTATTGATATCTCTCTGGAAGTGAGTCAAGTGGGTGTAAAGCTGCATAAACACAGCAGTGAAAAGCAGCTAAACCCCATTATAAAACTCAATTAATTTTAAAAACCCGTGAAACAAAGACAGTGAAAGGGAGAGAAATTCTTACAAAATTCGTTCAGGCGCTGTGATGCCACCTGGATTGACCATATCTAGAACCGCAGCTGATTGAGACATAAGGGTGGACACTCTTGGGGCTGAGGGGTTTGGAGAGGTTCGGTGAGCAAACGCAGACGCTTTAAAGTAATACTGCGTGGTACCCATCCCATGGGTCCCAAATCTCCAGGTTCAAGGGCATCTTCCTACATCGAAAACATGCATGAGAAACCCAGAAGATGGTCCACCGAGTGATCGGGAAAGGTTTCTAAAACGCACCTCATTTCTCATCTCCTTGTGCTCAGGTTCGCCATTCCAGCCGCTTTACTAGCAATCTGCCTCCTTGGAGAATCAGCACCTTTAACCTCCTGTTCCATACAGTTGGCAATTTGAACTGAGGATGAACGGGAAGACGGGGAACCAATGAGAGACTAGCTCTAGGTGTTGGGACAGGCACAGGTCACTCTATTTTCCCATCAGGATGAAGAATTACCCACAGGCTCAGTCTGCCGCCCGGAAGCAGAATAGGGCCTAAAGCAATCCTGCGCTTTTGCGGCCAGCTCCCAAGAGAGCGAGTTGAAAAATGGAGCTCAGGGGCACTGCAATTCACAAACCTGCAGACTTATAAATGATAACTCTCGTCTACAAATATATTGAGGGAAGGCAACAAAGAGGATTTGAAAGCAAGGCAGAATTGCAGGAAACAGATTTCAGGAGGCAGATTCGAATCGCCTTTAAAGCACAGGAAAAGCGGCAAAACCTCGACAATGATACCCTTGGCCAAAATGGGCGTATGCGTTTTTTCCTGAATATATTCAGGAAAAAACGCATACGCCCTTTTTGGCCAACCAAGCAACCTGGAAAGGCAAATCAGCGCTACACAGAAGTCTCGCTTCCCATCGGTCAAAAGGGCCATGCTGAATAAAGTGTCAAAACCAGAAATGCAGGACAGGCCACGGAGAAACGGGAGCCTTGCTACGCTGATGGGCGGGATGTAAATTGCCCACAGCCACTCTGGAGAAGTGTTCGGTGTGTCCTGAAATATTTACAAAACTCAGCTTAGAGAGCATAGGGCACTTCCACTCATGGGCGTATAAATTGGGAAAACTAAAAATCAGCAAGACACAAGCACCCCAAAGTTTAGGGCTGCTCTGTTGACAAGAACCTCCACTTCGTTACACCTTAAATATCCCAGGAAAGAGAAAAATGGATAAAGAAGTTGTGGTCCTTATGTACAATGGAATATCACTCAGCCATGAAATCAACGTCATAAGGCTAGTAGCAGCATGATGAGTGGATTTAGGTACGACGATTCTAAGTGCAATAAGTCACACAGAAAAAGACACTTATCATAAGATATCACTTATAGAGGGAATGTAAAAACCGCTACCCTTGAACTGAATTACAAAACAGAACAGAGTCACACGGTTAGAAAACACACTATGGCTGCCTAACGGGAAAGGTGAGGTGGGGTGATGCATAAAACAAGGGTTTCAAAAGAGCTCAGATACCGTTCCATAAACCCAATACGTAATTGACAAGACCTACTCCTTGCTCAGGGAACTGGACTCAACACCCCCTATTCACCGCCCAAGAATATATCTGACTAGTAAGAATCTTAAAACCTATGTATTGATATCTCTCTGGAAGTGAGTCAAGTGGGTGTAAAGCTGCATAAACACAGCAGTGAAAAGCAGCTAAACCCCATTATAAAACTCAATTAATTTTAAAAACCCGTGAAACAAAGACAGTGAAAGGGAGAGAAATTCTTACAAAATTCGTTCAGGCGCTGTGATGCCACCTGGATTGACCATATCTAGAACCGCAGCTGATTGAGACATAAGGGTGGACACTCTTGGGGCTGAGGGGTTTGGAGAGGTTCGGTGAGCAAACGCAGACGCTTTAAAGTAATACTGCGTGGTACCCATCCCATGGGTCCCAAATCTCCAGGTTCAAGGGCATCTTCCTACATCGAAAACATGCATGAGAAACCCAGAAGATGGTCCACCGAGTGATCGGGAAAGGTTTCTAAAACGCACCTCATTTCTCATCTCCTTGTGCTCAGGTTCGCCATTCCAGCCGCTTTACT
This sequence comes from Eschrichtius robustus, assembly GCF_028021215.1. NCBI lineage: Eukaryota > Metazoa > Chordata > Mammalia > Artiodactyla > Eschrichtiidae > Eschrichtius > Eschrichtius robustus. The sequence continues at coordinate 45,235,982 of NC_090830.1, read as the reverse complement.
AGCAATCTGCCTCCTTGGAGAATCAGCACCTTTAACCTCCTGTTCCATACAGTTGGCAATTTGAACTGAGGATGAACGGGAAGACGGGGAACCAATGAGAGACTAGCTCTAGGTGTTGGGACAGACACAGGTCACTCTATTTTCCCATCAGGATGAAGAATTACCCACAGGCTCAGTCTGCCGCCCGGAAGCAGAATAGGGCCTAAAGCAATCCTGCGCTTTTGCGGCCAGCTCCCAAGAGAGCGAGTTGAAAAATGGAGCTCAGGGGCACTGCAATTCACAAACCTGCAGACTTATAAATGATAACTCTCGTCTACAAATATATTGAGGGAAGGCAACAAAGAGGATTTGAAAGCAAGGCAGAATTGCAGGAAACAGATTTCAGGAGGCAGATTCGAATCGCCTTTAAAGCACAGGAAAAGCGGCAAAACCTCGACAATGATACCCTTGGCCAAAATGGGCGTATGCGTTTTTTCCTGAATATATTCAGGAAAAAACGCATACGCCCTTTTTGGCCAACCAAGCAACCTGGAAAGGCAAATCAGCGCTACACAGAAGTCTCGCTTCCCATCGGTCAAAAGGGCCATGCTGAATAAAGTGTCAAAACCAGAAATGCAGGACAGGCCACGGAGAAACGGGAGCCTTGCTACGCTGATGGGCGGGATGTAAATTGCCAACAGCCACTCTGGAGAAGTGTACGGTGTGTCCTGAAACATTTAGAAAACTCAGCTTAGAGAGCATAGGGCACTTCCACTCATGGGCGTATAAATTGGGAAAACTAAAAATCAGCAAGACACAAGCACCCCAAAGTTTAGGGCTGCTCTGTTGACAAGAACCTCCACTTCGTTACACCTTAAATATCCCAGGAAAGAGAAAAATGGATAAAGAAGTTGTGGTCCTTATGTACAATGGAATATCACTCAGCCATGAAATCAACGTCATAAGGCTAGTAGCAGCATGATGAGTGGATTTAGGTACGACGATTCTAAGTGCAATAAGTCACACAGAAAAAGACACTTATCATAAGATATCACTTATAGAGGGAATGTAAAAACCGCTACCCTTGAACTGAATTACAAAACAGAACAGAGTCACACGGTTAGAAAACACACTATGGCTGCCTAACGGGAAAGGTGAGGTGGGGTGATGCATAAAACAAGGGTTTCAAATTAGCTCAGATACCGTTCCATAAACCGAATACGTAATTGACAAGACCTACTCCTTGCTCAGGGAACTGGACTCAACACCCCCTATTCACCGCCCAAGAATATATCTGACTAGTAAGAATCTTAAAACCTATGTATTGATATCTGTCTGTAAGTGAGTCAAGTGAGTGTAAAGCTGCATAAACACAGCAGTGAAAAGCAGCTAAACCCCATTATAAAACTCAATTAATTTTAAAAACCCGTGAAACAAAGACAGTGAAAGGGAGGGAAATTCTTACAAAATTCGTTCAGGGGCTGTGATGCCACCTGGATTGACCATATCTAGACCCGCAGCTGATTGAGACATAAGGGTGGACACTCTTGGGGCTGAGGGGTTTGGTGAGGTTGGGTGAGCAAACGCAGACGCTTTAAAGTAATACTGCCTGGTACCCATCCCATGGGTCCCAAATCTCCAGGTTCAAGGGCATCGTCCTACATCGAAAACATGCATGAGAAACCCAGAAGACGGTCCACCGAGTGATCGGGAAAGGTTTCTAAAACGCACCTCATTTCTCATCTCCTTGTGCTCGGGTTCGCCATTCCAGCCGCTTTACTAGCAATCTCCCTCCTTGGAGAATCAGCACCTTTAACCTCCTGTTCCATACAGGTGGCAATTTGAACTGAGGATGAACGGGAAGACGGGGAACCAATGAGAGACTAGCTCTAGGTGTTGGGACAGGCACAGGTCACTCTATTTTCCCATCAGGAAGAAGAATTAACCACAGGCTCAGTCTGCCGCCCGGAAGCAGAATAGGGCCTAAAGCAATCCTGCGCTTTTGCGGCCAGCTCCCAAGAGAGCGAGTTGAAAAATGGAGCTCAGGGGCACTGCAATTCACAAACCTGCAGACTTATAAATGATAACTCTCGTCTACAAATATATTGAGGGAAGGCAACAAAGAGGATTTGAAAGCAAGGCAGAATTGCAGGAAACAGATTACAGGAGGCAGATTCGAATCGCCTTTAAAGCACAAGAAAAGCGGCAAAACCTCGACAATGATGCCCTTGGCCAAAAAGGGCGTATGCGTTTTTTGATGAATATATTCAGGAAAAAACGCATACGCCCTTTTTGGCCAACCAAGCAACCTGGAAAGGCAAATCATTGCTACACAGAAGTCTCGCTTCCCATCGGTCAAAAGGGCCATGCTGAATAAAGGGTCAAAACCAGAAATGCAGGACAGGCCACGGAGAAACGGGAGCCTTGCTACGCTGATGGGCGGGATGTAAATTGCCAACAGCCACTCTGGAGAAGTGTACGGTGTGTCCTGAAACATTTACAAAACTCAGCTTAGAGAGCATAGGGCACTTCCACTCATGGGCGTATAAATTGGGAAAACTAAAAATCAGCAAGACACAAGCACCCCAAAGTTTAGGGCTGCTCTGTTGACAAGAACCTCCACTTCGTTACACCTTAAATATCCCAGGAAAGAGAAAAATGGATAAAGAAGTTGTGGTCCTTATGTACAATGGAATATCACTCAGCCATGAAATCAACGTCATAAGGCTAGTAGCAGCATGATGAGTGGATTTAGGTACGACGATTCTAAGTGCAATAAGTCACACAGAAAAAGACACTTATCATAAGATATCACTTATAGAGGGAATGTAAAAACCGCTACCCTTGAACTGAATTACAAAACAGAACAGAGTCACACGGTTAGAAAACACACTACGGCTGCCTAACGGGAAAGGTGAGGTGGGGTGATGCATAAAACAAGGGTTTCAAATTAGCTCAGATACCGTTCCATAAACCCAATATGTAATAGAGAAGACCTACTCCTTGCTCAGGGAACTGGACTCAACACCCCCTATTCACCGCCCAAGAATATATCTGACTAGTAAGAATCTTAAAACCTATGTATTGATATCTCTCTGTAAGTGAGTCAAGTGGGTGTAAAGCTGCATAAACACAGCAGTGAAAAGCAGCTAAACCCCATTATAAAACTCAATTAATTTTAAAAACCCGTGAAACAAAGACAGTGAAAGAGAGAGAAATTCTTACAAAATTCGTTCAGGGGCTGTGATGCCACCTGGATTGACCATATCTAGACCCGCAGCTGATTGAGACATAAGGGTGGACACTCGTGGGGCTAAGGGGTTTGGTGAGGTTCGGTGAGCAAACGCAGACGCTTTAAAGTAATACTGCGTGGTACCCATCCAATGGGTCCCAAATCTCCAGGTTCAAGGGCATCTTCCTACATCAAAAACATGCATGAGAAACCCAGAAGATGGTCCACCGAGTGATCGGGAAAGGTTTCTAAAACGCACCTCATTTCTCATCTCCTTGTGCTCGGGTTCGCCATTCCAGCCGCTTTACTAGCAATCTCCCTCCTTGGAGAATCAGCACCTTTAACCTCCTGTTCCATACAGGTGGCAATTTGAACTGAGGATGAACGGGAAGACGGGGAACCAATGAGAGACTAGCTCTAGGTGTTGGGACAGGCACAGGTCACTCTATTTTCCCATCAGGAAGAAGAATTAACCACAGCCTCATTCTGCCGCCCGGAAGCAGAATAGGGCCTAAAGCAATCCTGCGCTTATGCGGCCAGCTCCCAAGAGAGCGAGTTGAAAAATGGAGCTCAGGGGCACTGCAATTCACAAACCTGCAGACTTATAAATGATAACTCTCGTCTACAACTATATTGAGGGAAGGCAACAAAGAGGATTTGAAAGCAAGGCAGAATTGCAGGAAACAGATTACAGGAGGCAGATTCGAATCGCCTTTAAAGCACAAGAAAAGCGGCAAAACCTCGACAATGATGCCCTTGGCCAAAAAGGGCGTATGCGTTTTTTGATGAATATATTCAGGAAAAAACGCATACGCCCTTTTTGGCCAACCAAGCAACCTGGAAAGGCAAATCAGCGCTACACAGAAGTCTCGCTTCCCATCGGTCAAAAGGGCCATGCTGAATAAAGGGTCAAAACCAGAAATGCAGGACAGGCCACTGAGAAACGGGAGCCTTGCTACGCTGATGGGCGGGATATAAATTGCCAACAGCCACTCTGGAGAAGTGTACGGTGTGTCCTGAAACATTTACAAAACTCAGCTTAGAGAGCATAGGGCACTTCCACTCATGGGCGTATAAATTGGGAAAACTAAAAATCAGCAAGACACAAGCACCCCAAAGTTTAGGGCTGCTCTGTTGACAAGAACCTCCACTTCGTTACACCTTAAATATCCCAGGAAAGAGAAAAATGGATAAAGAAGTTGTGGTCCTTATGTACAATGGAATATCACTCAGCCATGAAATCAACGTCATAAGGCTAGTAGCAGCATGATGAGTGGATTTAGGTACGACGATTCTAAGTGAAATATGTCACACAGAAAAAGACATTTATCATAAGATATCACTTATAGAGGGAATGTAAAAACCGCTACCCTTGAACTGAATTACAAAACAGAACAGAGTCACACGGTTAGAAAACACACTATGGCTGCCTAACGGGAAAGGTGAGGTGGGGTGATGCATAAAACAAGGGTTTCAAATTAGCTCAGATACCGTTCCATAAACCCAATATGTAATAGAGAAGACCTACTCCTTGCTCAGGGAACTGGACTCAACACCCCCTATTCACCGCCCAAGAATATATCTGACTAGTAAGAATCTTAAAACCTATGTATTGATATCTCTCTGTAAGTGAGTCAAGTGGGTGTAAAGCTGCATAAACACAGCAGTGAAAAGCAGCTAAACCCCATTATAAAACTCAATTAATTTTAAAAACCCGTGAAACAAAGACAGTGAAAGAGAGAGAAATTCTTACAAAATTCGTTCAGGGGCTGTGATGCCACCTGAATTGACCATATCTAGACCTGCAGCTGATTGAGACATAAGGGTGGACACTCTTGGGGCTGAGAGGTTTGGTGAGGTTGGGTGAGCAAATGCAGACGCTTTAAAGTAATACTGCGTGGTACCCATCCCATGGGTCCCAAATCTCCAGGTTCAAGGGCATCTTCCTACATCGAAAACATGCATGAGAAACCCAGAAGACGGTCCATCGAGTGATCGGGAAAGGTTTCTAAAACGCACCTCATTTCTCATCTACTTGTGCTCGGGTTCGCCATTCCAGCCGCTTTACTAGCAATCTCCCTCCTTGGAGAATCAGCACCTTTAACCTCCTGTTCCATACATGTGGCAATTTGAACGGAGGATGAACGGGAAGACGGGGAACCAATGAGAGACTAGCTCTAGGTGTTGGGACAGGCACAGGTCACTCTATTTTCCCATCAGGAAGAAGAATTAACCACAGGCTCAGTCTGCCTCCCAGAAGCAGAATAGGGCCTAAAGCAATCCTGCGCTTTTGCGGCCAGCTCCCAAGAGAGCGAGTTGAAAAATGGAGCTCAGGGGCACTGCAATTCACAAACCTGCAGACTTATAAATGATAACTCTCGTCTACAAATATATTGAGGGAAGGCAACTAAGAGGATTTGAAAGCAAGGCAGAATTGCAGGAAACAGATTTTAGGAGGCAGATTCGAATCGCCTTTAAAGCACAAGAAAAGCGGCAAAACCTCGACAATGATGCCCTTGGCCAAAAAGGGCGTATGCGTTTTTTCCTGAATATATTCAGGAAAAAACGCATACGCCCTTTTTGGCCAACCAAGCAACCTGGAAAGGCAAATCAGCGCTACACAGAAGTCTCGCTTCCCATCGGTCAAAAGGGCCATGCTGAATAAAGTTTCAAAACCAGAAATGCAGGACAGGCCACGGAGAAACGGGAGCCTTGCTACGCTGATGGGCGGGATGTAAATTGCCAACAGCCACTCTGGAGAAGTGTACGGTGTGTCCTGAAACATTTACAAAACTCAGCTTAGAGAGCATAGGGCACTTCCACTCATGGGCGTATAAATTGGGAAAACTAAAAATCAGCAAGACACAAGCACCCCAAAGTTTAGGGCTGCTCTGTTGACAAGAACCTCCACTTCGTTACACCTTAAATATCCCAGGAAAGAGAAAAATGGATAAAGAAGTTGTGGTCCTTATGTACAATGGAATATCACTCAGCCATGAAATCAACGTCATAAGGCTAGTAGCAGCATGATGAGTGGATTTAGGTACGACGATTCTAAGTGCAATAAGTCACACAGAAAAAGACACTTATCATAAGATATCACTTATAGAGGGAATGTAAAAACCGCTACCCTTGAACTGAATTACAAAACAGAACAGAGTCACACGGTTAGAAAACACACTACGGCTGCCTAACGGGAAAGGTGAGGTGGGGTGATGCATAAAACAAGGGTTTCAAATTAGCTCAGATACCGTTCCATAAACCCAATATGTAATAGAGAAGACCTACTCCTTGCTCAGGGAACTGGACTCAACACCCCCTATTCACCGCCCAAGAATATATCTGACTAGTAAGAATCTTAAAACCTATGTATTGATATCTCTCTGTAAGTGAGTCAAGTGGGTGTAAAGCTGCATAAACACAGCAGTGAAAAGCAGCTAAACCCCATTATAAAACTCAATTAATTTTAAAAACCCGTGAAACAAAGACAGTGAAAGAGAGAGAAATTCTTACAAAATTCGTTCAGGGGCTGTGATGCCACCTGGATTGACCATATCTAGACCCGCAGCTGATTGAGACATAAGGGTGGACACTCGTGGGGCTAAGGGGTTTGGTGAGGTTCGGTGAGCAAACGCAGACGCTTTAAAGTAATACTGCGTGGTACCCATCCAATGGGTCCCAAATCTCCAGGTTCAAGGGCATCTTCCTACATCGAAAACATGCATGAGAAACCCAGAAGATGGTCCACCGAGTGATCGGGAAAGGTTTCTAAAACGCACCTCATTTCTCATCTCCTTGTGCTCGGGTTCGCCATTCCAGCCGCTTTACTAGCAATCTCCCTCCTTGGAGAATCAGCACCTTTAACCTCCTGTTCCATACAGGTGGCAATTTGAACTGAGGATGAACGGGAAGACGGGGAACCAATGAGAGACTAGCTCTAGGTGTTGGGACAGGCACAGGTCACTCTATTTTCCCATCAGGAAGAAGAATTAACCACAGGCTCATTCTGCCGCCCGGAAGCAGAATAGGGCCTAAAGCAATCCGGCGCTTTTGCGGCCAGCTCCCAAGAGAGCGAGTTGAAAAATGGAGCTCAGGGGCACTGCAATTCACAAACCTGCAGACTTATAAATGACAACTCTCGTCTACAAATATATTGAGGGAAGGCAACAAAGAGGATTTGAAAGCAAGGCAGAATTGCAGGAAACTGATTTCAGGAGGCAGATTCGAATCGCCTTTAAAGCACAGGAAAAGCGGCAAAACCTCGACAATGATGCCCTTGGCCAAAAAGGGCGTATGCGTTTTTTGATGAATATATTCAGGAAAAAACGCATACGCCCTTTTTGGCCAACCAAGCAACCTGGAAAGGCAAATCATTGCTACACAGAAGTCTCGCTTCCCATCGGTCAAAAGGGCCATGCTGAATAAAGGGTCAAAACCAGAAATGCAGGACAGGCCACGGAGAAACGGGAGCCTTGCTACGCTGATGGGCGGGATGTAAATTGCCAACAGCCACTCTGGAGAAGTGTACGGTGTGTCCTGAAACATTTACAAAACTCAGCTTAGAGAGCATAGGGCACTTCCACTCATGGGCGTATAAATTGGGAAAACTAAAAATCAGCAAGACACAAGCACCCCAAAGTTTAGGGCTGCTCTGTTGACAAGAACCTCCACTTCGTTACACCTTAAATATCCCAGGAAAGAGAAAAATGGATAAAGAAGTTGTGGTCCTTATGTACAATGGAATATCACTCAGCCATGAAATCAACGTCATAAGGCTAGTAGCAGCATGATGAGTGGATTTAGGTACGACGATTCTAAGTGCAATAAGTCACACAGAAAAAGACACTTATCATAAGATATCACTTATAGAGGGAATGTAAAAACCGCTACCCTTGAACTGAATTACAAAACAGAACAGAGTCACACGGTTAGAAAACACACTACGGCTGCCTAACGGGAAAGGTGAGGTGGGGTGATGCATAAAACAAGGGTTTCAAATTAGCTCAGATACCGTTCCATAAACCCAATATGTAATAGACAAGACCTACTCCTTGCTCAGGGAACTGGACTCAACACCCCCTATTCACCGCCCAAGAATATATCTGACTAGTAAGAATCTTAAAACCTATGTATTGATATCTCTCTGTAAGTGAGTCAAGTGGGTGTAAAGCTGCATAAACACAGCAGTGAAAAGCAGCTAAACCCCATTATAAAACTCAATTAATTTTAAAAACCCGTGAAACAAAGACAGTGAAAGAGAGAGAAATTCTTACAAAATTCGTTCAGGGGCTGTGATGCCACCTGGATTGACCATATCTAGACCCGCAGCTGATTGAGACATAAGGGTGGACACTCGTGGGGCTAAGGGGTTTGGTGAGGTTCGGTGAGCAAACGCAGACGCTTTAAAGTAATACTGCGTGGTACCCATCCAATGGGTCCCAAATCTCCAGGTTCAAGGGCATCTTCCTACATCGAAAACATGCATGAGAAACCCAGAAGATGGTCCACCGAGTGATCGGGAAAGGTTTCTAAAACGCACCTCATTTCTCATCTCCTTGTGCTCGGGTTCGCCATTCCAGCCGCTTTACTAGCAATCTCCCTCCTTGGAGAATCAGCACCTTTAACCTCCTGTTCCATACAGGTGGCAATTTGAACTGAGAATGAACGGGAAGACGGGGAACCAATGAGAGACTAGCTCTAGGTGTTGGGACAGGCACAGGTCACTCTATTTTCCCATCAGGAAGAAGAATTAACCACAGGCTCATTCTGCCGCCCGGAAGCAGAATAGGGCCTAAAGCAATCCTGCGCTTTTGCGGCCAGCTCCCAAGAGAGCGAGTTGAAAAATGGAGCTCAGGGGCACTGCAATTCACAAACCTGCAGACTTATAAATGACAACTCTCGTCTACAAATATATTGAGGGAAGGCAACAAAGAGGATTTGAAAGCAAGGCAGAATTGCAGGAAACTGATTTCAGGAGGCAGATTCGAATCGCCTTTAAAGCACAGGAAAAGCGGCAAAACCTCGACAATGATGCCCTTGGCCAAAAAGGGCGTATGCGTTTTTTGATGAATATATTCAGGAAAAAACGCATACGCCCTTTTTGGCCAACCAAGCAACCTGGAAAGGCAAATCATTGCTACACAGAAGTCTCGCTTCCCATCGGTCAAAAGGGCCATGCTGAATAAAGGGTCAAAACCAGAAATGCAGGACAGGCCACGGAGAAACGGGAGCCTTGCTACGCTGATGGGCGGGATGTAAATTGCCAACAGCCACTCTGGAGAAGTGTACGGTGTGTCCTGAAACATTTACAAAACTCAGCTTAGAGAGCATAGGGCACTTCCACTCATGGGCGTATAAATTGGGAAAACTAAAAATCAGCAAGACACAAGCACCCCAAAGTTTAGGGCTGCTCTGTTGACAAGAACCTCCACTTCGTTACACCTTAAATATCCCAGGAAAGAGAAAAATGGATAAAGAAGTTGTGGTCCTTATGTACAATGGAATATCACTCAGCCATGAAATCAACGTCATAAGGCTAGTAGCAGCATGATGAGTGGATTTAGGTACGACGATTCTAAGTGCAATAAGTCACACAGAAAAAGACACTTATCATAAGATATCACTTATAGAGGGAATGTAAAAACCGCTACCCTTGAACTGAATTACAAAACAGAACAGAGTCACACGGTTAGAAAACACACTACGGCTGCCTAACGGGAAAGGTGAGGTGGGGTGATGCATAAAACAAGGGTTTCAAATTAGCTCAGATACCGTTCCATAAACCCAATATGTAATAGAGAAGACCTACTCCTTGCTCAGGGAACTGGACTCAACACCCCCTATTCACCGCCCAAGAATATATCTGACTAGTAAGAATCTTAAAACCTATGTATTGATATCTCTCTGTAAGTGAGTCAAGTGGGTGTAAAGCTGCATAAACACAGCAGTGAAAAGCAGCTAAACCCCATTATAAAACTCAATTAATTTTAAAAACCCGTGAAACAAAGACAGTGAAAGAGAGAGAAATTCTTACAAAATTCGTTCAGGGGCTGTGATGCCACCTGGATTGACCATATCTAGACCCGCAGCTGATTGAGACATAAGGGTGGACACTCGTGGGGCTAAGGGGTTTGGTGAGGTTCGGTGAGCAAACGCAGACGCTTTAAAGTAATACTGTGTGGTACCCATCCAATGGGTCCCAAATCTCCAGGTTCAAGGGCATCTTCCTACATCAAAAACATGCATGAGAAACCCAGAAGATGGTCCACCGAGTGATCGGGAAAGGTTTCTAAAACGCACCTCATTTCTCATCTCCTTGTGCTCGGGTTCGCCATTCCAGCCGCTTTACTAGCAATCTCCCTCCTTGGAGAATCAGCACCTTTAACCTCCTGTTCCATACAGGTGGCAATTTGAACTGAGGATGAACGGGAAGACGGGGAACCAATGAGAGACTAGCTCTAGGTGTTGGGACAGGCACAGGTCACTCTATTTTCCCATCAGGAAGAAGAATTAACCACAGGCTCATTCTGCCGCCCGGAAGCAGAATAGGGCCTAAAGCAATCCTGCGCTTTTGCGGCCAGCTCCCAAGAGAGCGAGTTGAAAAATGGAGCTCAGGGGCACTGCAATTCACAAACCTGCAGACTTATAAATGATAACTCTCGTCTACAAATATATTGAGGGAAGGCAACAAAGAGGATTTGAAAGCAAGGCAGAATTGCAGGAAACAGATTACAGGAGGCAGATTCGAATCGCCTTTAAAGCACAAGAAAAGCGGCAAAACCTCGACAATGATGCCCTTGGCCAAAAAGGGCGTATGCGTTTTTTGATGAATATATTCAGGAAAAAACGCATACGCCCTTTTTGGCCAACCAAGCAACCTGGAAAGGCAAATCAGCGCTACACAGAAGTCTCGCTTCCCATCGGTCAAAAGGGCCATGCTGAATAAAGGGTCAAAACCAGAAATGCAGGACAGGCCACTGAGAAACGGGAGCCTTGCTACGCTGATGGGCGGGATATAAATTGCCAACAGCCACTCTGGAGAAGTGTACGGTGTGTCCTGAAACATTTACAAAACTCAGCTTAGAGAGCATAGGGCACTTCCACTCATGGGCGTATAAATTGGGAAAACTAAAAATCAGCAAGACACAAGCACCCCAAAGTTTAGGGCTGCTCTGTTGACAAGAACCTCCACTTCGTTACACCTTAAATATCCCAGGAAAGAGAAAAATGGATAAAGAAGTTGTGGTCCTTATGTACAATGGAATATCACTCAGCCATGAAATCAACGTCATAAGGCTAGTAGCAGCATGATGAGTGGATTTAGGTACGACGATTCTAAGTGAAATATGTCACACAGAAAAAGACATTTATCATAAGATATCACTTATAGAGGGAATGTAAAAACCGCTACCCTTGAACTGAATTACAAAACAGAACAGAGTCACACGGTTAGAAAACACACTATGGCTGCCTAACGGGAAAGGTGAGGTGGGGTGATGCATAAAACAAGGGTTTCAAATTAGCTCAGATACCGTTCCATAAACCCAATATGTAATAGAGAAGACCTACTCCTTGCTCAGGGAACTGGACTCAACACCCCCTATTCACCGCCCAAGAATATATCTGACTAGTAAGAATCTTAAAACCTATGTATTGATATCTCTCTGTAAGTGAGTCAAGTGGGTGTAAAGCTGCATAAACACAGCAGTGAAAAGCAGCTAAACCCCATTATAAAACTCAATTAATTTTAAAAACCCGTGAAACAAAGACAGTGAAAGAGAGAGAAATTCTTACAAAATTCGTTCAGGGGCTGTGATGCCACCTGAATTGACCATATCTAGACCTGCAGCTGATTGAGACATAAGGGTGGACACTCTTGGGGCTGAGAGGTTTGGTGAGGTTGGGTGAGCAAATGCAGACGCTTTAAAGTAATACTGCGTGGTACCCATCCCATGGGTCCCAAATCTCCAGGTTCAAGGGCATCTTCCTACATCGAAAACATGCATGAGAAACCCAGAAGACGGTCCATCGAGTGATCGGGAAAGGTTTCTAAAACGCACCTCATTTCTCATCTACTTGTGCTCGGGTTCGCCATTCCAGCCGCTTTACTAGCAATCTCCCTCCTTGGAGAATCAGCACCTTTAACCTCCTGTTCCATACATGTGGCAATTTGAACGGAGGATGAACGGGAAGACGGGGAACCAATGAGAGACTAGCTCTAGGTGTTGGGACAGGCACAGGTCACTCTATTTTCCCATCAGGAAGAAGAATTAACCACAGGCTCAGTCTGCCTCCCGGAAGCAGAATAGGGCCTAAAGCAATCCTGCGCTTTTGCGGCCAGCTCCCAAGAGAGCGAGTTGAAAAATGGAGCTCAGGGGCACTGCAATTCACAAACCTGCAGACTTATAAATGATAACTCTCGTCTACAAATATATTGAGGGAAGGCAACTAAGAGGATTTGAAAGCAAGGCAGAATTGCAGGAAACAGATTTTAGGAGGCAGATTCGAATCGCCTTTAAAGCACAAGAAAAGCGGCAAAACCTCGACAATGATGCCCTTGGCCAAAAAGGGCGTATGCGTTTTTTCCTGAATATATTCAGGAAAAAACGCATACGCCCTTTTTGGCCAACCAAGCAACCTGGAAAGGCAAATCAGCGCTACACAGAAGTCTCGCTTCCCATCGGTCAAAAGGGCCATGCTGAATAAAGTTTCAAAACCAGAAATGCAGGACAGGCCACGGAGAAACGGGAGCCTTGCTACGCTGATGGGCGGGATGTAAATTGCCAACAGCCACTCTGGAGAAGTGTACGGTGTGTCCTGAAACATTTACAAAACTCAGCTTAGAGAGCATAGGGCACTTCCACTCATGGGCGTATAAATTGGGAAAACTAAAAATCAGCAAGACACAAGCACCCCAAAGTTTAGGGCTGCTCTGTTGACAAGAACCTCCACTTCGTTACACCTTAAATATCCCAGGAAAGAGAAAAATGGATAAAGAAGTTGTGGTCCTTATGTACAATGGAATATCACTCAGCCATGAAATCAACGTCATAAGGCTAGTAGCAGCATGATGAGTGGATTTAGGTACGACGATTCTAAGTGAAATAAGTCACACAGAAAAAGACACTTATCATAAGATATCACTTATAGAGGGAATGTAAAAACCGCTACCCTTGAACTGAATTACAAAACAGAACAGAGTCACACGGTTAGAAAACACACTACGGCTGCCTAACGGGAAAGGTGAGGTGGGGTGATGCATAAAACAAGGGTTTCAAATTAGCTCAGATACCGTTCCATAAACCCAATATGTAATAGAGAAGACCTACTCCTTGCTCAGGGAACTGGACTCAACACCCCCTATTCACCGCCCAAGAATATATCTGACTAGTAAGAATCTTAAAACCTATGTATTGATATCTCTCTGTAAGTGAGTCAAGTGGGTGTAAAGCTGCATAAACACAGCAGTGAAAAGCAGCTAAACCCCATTATAAAACTCAATTAATTTTAAAAACCCGTGAAACAAAGACAGTGAAAGAGAGAGAAATTCTTACAAAATTCGTTCAGGGGCTGTGATGCCACCTGGATTGACCATATCTAGACCCGCAGCTGATTGAGACATAAGGGTGGACACTCGTGGGGCTAAGGGGTTTGGTGAGGTTCGGTGAGCAAACGCAGACGCTTTAAAGTAATACTGCGTGGTACCCATCCAATGGGTCCCAAATCTCCAGGTTCAAGGGCATCTTCCTACATCGAAAACATGCATGAGAAACCCAGAAGATGGTCCACCGAGTGATCGGGAAAGGTTTCTAAAACGCACCTCATTTCTCATCTCCTTGTGCTCGGGTTCGCCATTCCAGCCGCTTTACTAGCAATCTCCCTCCTTGGAGAATCAGCACCTTTAACCTCCTGTTCCATACAGGTGGCAATTTGAACTGAGGATGAACGGGAAGACGGGGAACCAATGAGAGACTAGCTCTAGGTGTTGGGACAGGCACAGGTCACTCTATTTTCCCATCAGGAAGAAGAATTAACCACAGGCTCATTCTGCCGCCCGGAAGCAGAATAGGGCCTAAAGCAATCCTGCGCTTTTGCGGCCAGCTCCCAAGAGAGCGAGTTGAAAAATGGAGCTCAGGGGCACTGCAATTCACAAACCTGCAGACTTATAAATGATAACTCTCGTCTACAAATATATTGAGGGAAGGCAACAAAGAGGATTTGAAAGCAAGGCAGAATTGCAGGAAACAGATTTCAGGAGGCAGATTCGAATCGCCTTTAAAGCACAGGAAAAGCGGCAAATCCTCGACAATGATGCCCTTGGCCCAAAAGGGCGTATGCGTTTTTTGATGAATATATTCAGGAAAAAACGCATACGCCCTTTTTGGCCAACCAAGCAACCTGGAAAGGCAAATCAGCGCTACACAGAAGTCTCGCTTCCCATCGGTCAAAAGGGCCATGCTGAATAAAGGGTCAAAACCAGACATGCAGGACAGGCCACGGAGAAACGGGAGCCTTGCTACGCTGATGGGCGGGATGTAAATTGCCAACAGCCACTCTGGAGAAGTGTACGGTGTGTCCTGAAACATTTACAAAACTCACCTTACAGAGCATAAGGCACTTCCACTCATGGGCGTATAAATTGGGAAAACTAAAAATCAGCAAGACACAAGCACCCCAAAGTTTAGGGCTGCTCTGTTGACAAGAACCTCCACTTCGTTACACCTTAAATATCCCAGGAAAGAGAAAAATGGATAAAGAAGTTGTGGTCCTTATGTACAATGGAATATCACTCAGCCATGAAATCAACGTCATAAGGCTAGTAGCAGCATGATGAGTGGATTTAGGTACGACGATTCTAAGTGAAATAAGTCACACAGAAAAAGACATTTATCATAAGATATCACTTATAGAGGGAATGTAAAAACCGCTACCCCTGAAATGAATTACAAAACAGAACAGAGTCACACGGTTAGAAAACACACTATGGCTGCCTAACGGGGAAGGTGAGGTGGGGTGATGCATAAAACAAGGGTTTCAAATTAGCTCAGATACCGTTCCATAAACCCAATATATAATAGAGAAGACCTACTCCTTGCTCAGGGAACTGGACTCAACACCCCCTATTCACCGCCCAAGAATATATCTGACTAGTAAGAATCTTAAAACCTATGTATTGATATCTCTCTGGAAGTGAGTCAAGTGGGTGTAAAGCTGCATAAACACAGCAGTGAAAAGCAGCTAAACCCCATTATAAAACTCAATTAATTTTAAAAACCCGTGAAAAAAAGACAGTGAAAGAGAGAGAAATTCTTACAAAATTCGTTCAGGGGCTGTGATGCCACCTGGATTGACCATATCTAGACCTGCAGCTGATTGAGACATAAGGGTGGACACTCTTGGGGCTGAGAGGTTTGGTGAGGTTGGGTGAGCAAACGCAGACGCTTTAAAGTAATACTGCGTGGTACCCATCCCATGGGTCCCAAATCTCCAGGTTCAAGGGCATCTTCCTACATCGAAAACATGCATGAGAAACCCAGAAGACGGTCCACCGAGTGATCGGGAAAGGTTTCTAAAACGCACCTCATTTCTCATCTCCTTGTGCTCGGGTTCGCCATTCCAGCCACTTTACTAGCAATCTCCCTCCTTGGAGAATCAGCACCTTTAACCTCCTGTTCCATACAGGTGGCAATTTGAACTGAGGATGAACGGGAAGACGGGGAACCAATGAGAGACTAGCTCTAGGTGTTGGGACAGGCACAGGTCACTCTATTTTCCCATCAGGAAGAAGAATTAAGCACAGGCTCAGTCTGCCGCCCGGAAGCAGAATAGGGCCTAAAGCAATCCTGCGCTTTTGCGGCCAGCTCCCAAGAGAGCGAGTTGAAAAATGGAGCTCAGGGGCACTGCAATTCACAAACCTGCAGACTTATAAATGATAACTCTCGTCTACAAATATATTGAGGGAAGGCAACTAAGAGGATTTGAAAGCAAGGCAGAATTGCAGGAAACTGATTTCAGGAGGCAGATTCGAATCGCCTTTAAAGCACAGGAAAAGCGGCAAAACCTCGACAATGATGCCCTTGGCCAAAAAGGGCGTATGCGTTTTTTCCTGAATATATTCAGGAAAAAACGCATACGCCCTTTTTGGCCAACCAAGCAACCTGGAAAGGCAAATCAGCGCTACACAGAAGTCTCGCTTCCCATCGGTCAAAAGGGCCATGCTGAATAAAGTGTCAAAACCAGAAATGCAGGACAGGCCACGGAGAAACGGGAGCCTTGCTACGCTGATGGGCGGGATGTAAATTGCCAACAGCCACTCTGGAGAAGTGTACGGTGTGTCCTGAAACATTTACAAAACTCAGCTTAGAGAGCATAGGGCACTTCCACTCATGGGCGTATAAATTGGGAAAACTAAAAATCAGCAAGACACAAGCACCCCAAAGTTTAGGGCTGCTCTGTTGACAAGAACCTCCACTTCGTTACACCTTAAATATCCCAGGAAAGAGAAAAATGGATAAAGAAGTTGTGGTCCTTATGTACAATGGAATATCACTCAGCCATGAAATCAACGTCATAAGGCTAGTAGCAGCATGATGAGTGGATTTAGGTACGACGATTCTAAGTGAAATAAGTCACACAGAAAAAGACATTTATCATAAGATATCACTTATAGAGGGAATGTAAAAACCGCTACCCCTGAAATGAATTACAAAACAGAACAGAGTCACACGGTTAGAAAACACACTATGGCTGCCTAACGGGGAAGGTGAGGTGGGGTGATGCATAAAACAAGGGTTTCAAATTAGCTCAGATACCGTTCCATAAACCCAATATATAATAGAGAAGACCTACTCCTTGCTCAGGGAACTGGACTCAACACCCCCTATTCACCGCCCAAGAATATATCTGACTAGTAAGAATCTTAAAACCTATGTATTGATATCTCTCTGGAAGTGAGTCAAGTGGGTGTAAAGCTGCATAAACACAGCAGTGAAAAGCAGCTAAACCCCATTATAAAACTCAATTAATTTTAAAAACCCGTGAAAAAAAGACAGTGAAAGAGAGAGAAATTCTTACAAAATTCGTTCAGGGGCTGTGATGCCACCTGGATTGACCATATCTAGACCTGCAGCTGATTGAGACATAAGGGTGGACACTCTTGGGGCTGAGAGGTTTGGTGAGGTTGGGTGAGCAAACGCAGACGCTTTAAAGTAATACTGCGTGGTACCCATCCCATGGGTCCCAAATCTCCAGGTTCAAGGGCATCTTCCTACATCGAAAACATGCATGAGAAACCCAGAAGACGGTCCACCGAGTGATCGGGAAAGGTTTCTAAAACGCACCTCATTTCTCATCTCCTTGTGCTCGGGTTCGCCATTCCAGCCACTTTACTAGCAATCTCCCTCCTTGGAGAATCAGCACCTTTAACCTCCTGTTCCATACAGGTGGCAATTTGAACTGAGGATGAACGGGAAGACGGGGAACCAATGAGAGACTAGCTCTAGGTGTTGGGACAGGCACAGGTCACTCTATTTTCCCATCAGGAAGAAGAATTAAGCACAGGCTCAGTCTGCCGCCCGGAAGCAGAATAGGGCCTAAAGCAATCCTGCGCTTTTGCGGCCAGCTCCCAAGAGAGCGAGTTGAAAAATGGAGCTCAGGGGCACTGCAATTCACAAACCTGCAGACTTATAAATGATAACTCTCGTCTACAAATATATTGAGGGAAGGCAACTAAGAGGATTTGAAAGCAAGGCAGAATTGCAGGAAACTGATTTCAGGAGGCAGATTCGAATCGCCTTTAAAGCACAGGAAAAGCGGCAAAACCTCGACAATGATGCCCTTGGCCAAAAAGGGCGTATGCGTTTTTTCCTGAATATATTCAGGAAAAAACGCATACGCCCTTTTTGGCCAACCAAGCAACCTGGAAAGGCAAATCAGCGCTACACAGAAGTCTCGCTTCCCATCGGTCAAAAGGGCCATGCTGAATAAAGTGTCAAAACCAGAAATGCAGGACAGGCCACGGAGAAACGGGAGCCTTGCTACGCTGATGGGCGGGATGTAAATTGCCAACAGCCACTCTGGAGAAGTGTACGGTGTGTCCTGAAACATTTACAAAACTCAGCTTAGAGAGCATAGGGCACTTCCACTCATGGGCGTATAAATTGGGAAAACTAAAAATCAGCAAGACACAAGCACCCCAAAGTTTAGGGCTGCTCTGTTGACAAGAACCTCCACTTCGTTACACCTTAAATATCCCAGGAAAGAGAAAAATGGATAAAGAAGTTGTGGTCCTTATGTACAATGGAATATCACTCAGCCATGAAATCAACGTCATAAGGCTAGTAGCAGCATGATGAGTGGATTTAGGTACGACGATTCTAAGTGCAATAAGTCACACAGAAAAAGACACTTATCATAAGATATCACTTATAGAGGGAATGTAAAAACCGCTACCCTTGAACTGAATTACAAAACAGAACAGAGTCACACGGTTAGAAAACACACTATGGCTGCCTAACGGGAAAGGTGAGGTGGGGTGATGCATAAAACAAGGGTTTCAAAAGAGCTCAGATACCGTTCCATAAACCCAATACGTAATTGACAAGACCTACTCCTTGCTCAGGGAACTGGACTCAACACCCCCTCTTCACCGCCCAAGAATATATCTGACTAGTAAGAATCTTAAAACCTATGTATTGATATCTCTCTGGAAGTGAGTCAAGTGGGTGTAAAGCTGCATAAACACAGCAGTGAAAAGCAGCTAAACCCCATTATAAAACTCAATTAATTTTAAAAACCCGTGAAACAAAGACAGTGAAAGGGAGAGAAATTCTTACAAAATTCGTTCAGGCGCTGTGATGCCACCTGGATTGACCATATCTAGAACCGCAGCTGATTGAGACATAAGGGTGGACACTCTTGGGGCTGAGGGGTTTGGAGAGGTTCGGTGAGCAAACGCAGACGCTTTAAAGTAATACTGCGTGGTACCCATCCCATGGGTCCCAAATCTCCAAGTTCAAGGGCATCTTCCTACATCGAAAACATGCATGAGAAACCCAGAAGATGGTCCACCGAGTGATCGGGAAAGGTTTCTAAAACGCACCTCATTTCTCATCTCCTTGTGCTCGGGTTCGCCATTCCAGCCGCTTTACTAGCAATCTGCCTCCTTGGAGAATCAGCACCTTTAACCTCCTGTTCCATACAGTTGGCAATTTGAACTGAGGATGAACGGGAAGACGGGGAACCAATGAGAGACTAGCTCTAGGTGTTGGGACAGGCACAGGTCACTCTATTTTCCCATCAGGATGAAGAATTACCCACAGGCTCAGTCTGCCGCCCGGAAGCAGAATAGGGCCTAAAGCAATCCTGCGCTTTTGCGGCCAGCTCCCAAGAGAGCGAGTTGAAAAATGGAGCTCAGGGGCACTGCAATTCACAAACCTGCAGACTTATAAATGATAACTCTCGTCTACAAATATATTGAGGGAAGGCAACAAAGAGGATTTGAAAGCAAGGCAGAATTGCAGGAAACAGATTACAGGAGGCAGATTCGAATCGCCTTTAAAGCACAAGAAAAGCGGCAAAACCTCGACAATGATGCCCTTGGCCAAAAAGGGCGTATGCGTTTTTTGATGAATATATTCAGGAAAAAACGCATACGCCCTTTTTGGCCAACCAAGCAACCTGGAAAGGCAAATCATTGCTACACAGAAGTCTCGCTTCCCATCGGTCAAAAGGGCCATGCTGAATAAAGGGTCAAAACCAGAAATGCAGGACAGGCCACGGAGAAACGGGAGCCTTGCTACGCTGATGGGCGGGATGTAAATTGCCAACAGCCACTCTGGAGAAGTGTACGGTGTGTCCTGAAACATTTACAAAACTCAGCTTAGAGAGCATAGGGCACTTCCACTCATGGGCGTATAAATTGGGAAAACTAAAAATCAGCAAGACACAAGCACCCCAAAGTTTAGGGCTGCTCTGTTGACAAGAACCTCCACTTCGTTACACCTTAAATATCCCAGGAAAGAGAAAAATGGATAAAGAAGTTGTGGTCCTTATGTACAATGGAATATCACTCAGCCATGAAATCAACGTCATAAGGCTAGTAGCAGCATGATGAGTGGATTTAGGTACGACGATTCTAAGTGCAATAAGTCACACAGAAAAAGACACTTATCATAAGATATCACTTATAGAGGGAATGTAAAAACCGCTACCCTTGAACTGAATTACAAAACAGAACAGAGTCACACGGTTAGAAAACACACTACGGCTGCCTAACGGGAAAGGTGAGGTGGGGTGATGCATAAAACAAGGGTTTCAAATTAGCTCAGATACCGTTCCATAAACCCAATATGTAATAGAGAAGACCTACTCCTTGCTCAGGGAACTGGACTCAACACCCCCTATTCACCGCCCAAGAATATATCTGACTAGTAAGAATCTTAAAACCTATGTATTGATATCTCTCTGTAAGTGAGTCAAGTGGGTGTAAAGCTGCATAAACACAGCAGTGAAAAGCAGCTAAACCCCATTATAAAACTCAATTAATTTTAAAAACCCGTGAAACAAAGACAGTGAAAGAGAGAGAAATTCTTACAAAATTCGTTCAGGGGCTGTGATGCCACCTGGATTGACCATATCTAGACCCGCAGCTGATTGAGACATAAGGGTGGACACTCTTGGGGCTAAGGGTTTTGGTGAGGTTCGGTGAGCAAACGCAGACGCTTTAAAGTAATACTGCGTGGTACCCATCCAATGGGTCCCAAATCTCCAGGTTCAAGGGCATCTTCCTACATCAAAAACATGCATGAGAAACCCAGAAGATGGTCCACCGAGTGATCGGGAAAGGTTTCTAAAACGCACCTCATTTCTCATCTCCTTGTGCTCGGGTTCGCCATTCCAGCCGCTTTACTAGCAATCTCCCTCCTTGGAGAATCAGCACCTTTAACCTCCTGTTCCATACAGGTGGCAATTTGAACTGAGGATGAACGGGAAGACGGGG
This sequence comes from Eschrichtius robustus, assembly GCF_028021215.1. Lineage (NCBI taxonomy): Eukaryota > Metazoa > Chordata > Mammalia > Artiodactyla > Eschrichtiidae > Eschrichtius > Eschrichtius robustus. The sequence continues at coordinate 45,214,773 of NC_090830.1, read as the reverse complement.
AACCAATGAGAGACTAGCTCTAGGTGTTGGGACAGGCACAGGTCACTCTATTTTCCCATCAGGAAGAAGAATTAACCACAGGCTCATTCTGCCGCCCGGAAGCAGAATAGGGCCTAAAGCAATCCTGCGCTTTTGCGGCCAGCTCCCAAGAGAGCGAGTTGAAAAATGGAGCTCAGGGGCACTGCAATTCACAAACCTGCAGACTTATAAATGATAACTCTCGTCTACAAATATATTGAGGGAAGGCAACAAAGAGGATTTGAAAGCAAGGCAGAATTGCAGGAAACAGATTACAGGAGGCAGATTCGAATCGCCTTTAAAGCACAAGAAAAGCGGCAAAACCTCGACAATGATGCCCTTGGCCAAAAAGGGCGTATGCGTTTTTTGATGAATATATTCAGGAAAAAACGCATACGCCCTTTTTGGCCAACCAAGCAACCTGGAAAGGCAAATCATTGCTACACAGAAGTCTCGCTTCCCATCGGTCAAAAGGGCCATGCTGAATAAAGGGTCAAAACCAGAAATGCAGGACAGGCCACGGAGAAACGGGAGCCTTGCTACGCTGATGGGCGGGATGTAAATTGCCAACAGCCACTCTGGAGAAGTGTACGGTGTGTCCTGAAACATTTACAAAACTCAGCTTAGAGAGCATAGGGCACTTCCACTCATGGGCGTATAAATTGGGAAAACTAAAAATCAGCAAGACACAAGCACCCCAAAGTTTAGGGCTGCTCTGTTGACAAGAACCTCCACTTCGTTACACCTTAAATATCCCAGGAAAGAGAAAAATGGATAAAGAAGTTGTGGTCCTTATGTACAATGGAATATCACTCAGCCATGAAATCAACGTCATAAGGCTAGTAGCAGCATGATGAGTGGATTTAGGTACGACGATTCTAAGTGCAATAAGTCACACAGAAAAAGACACTTATCATAAGATATCACTTATAGAGGGAATGTAAAAACCGCTACCCTTGAACTGAATTACAAAACAGAACAGAGTCACACGGTTAGAAAACACACTACGGCTGCCTAACGGGAAAGGTGAGGTGGGGTGATGCATAAAACAAGGGTTTCAAATTAGCTCAGATACCGTTCCATAAACCCAATATGTAATAGAGAAGACCTACTCCTTGCTCAGGGAACTGGACTCAACACCCCCTATTCACCGCCCAAGAATATATCTGACTAGTAAGAATCTTAAAACCTATGTATTGATATCTCTCTGTAAGTGAGTCAAGTGGGTGTAAAGCTGCATAAACACAGCAGTGAAAAGCAGCTAAACCCCATTATAAAACTCAATTAATTTTAAAAACCCGTGAAACAAAGACAGTGAAAGAGAGAGAAATTCTTACAAAATTCGTTCAGGGGCTGTGATGCCACCTGGATTGACCATATCTAGACCCGCAGCTGATTGAGACATAAGGGTGGACACTCGTGGGGCTAAGGGGTTTGGTGAGGTTCGGTGAGCAAACGCAGACGCTTTAAAGTAATACTGCGTGGTACCCATCCAATGGGTCCCAAATCTCCAGGTTCAAGGGCATCTTCCTACATCAAAAACATGCATGAGAAACCCAGAAGATGGTCCACCGAGTGATCGGGAAAGGTTTCTAAAACGCACCTCATTTCTCATCTCCTTGTGCTCGGGTTCGCCATTCCAGCCGCTTTACTAGCAATCTCCCTCCTTGGAGAATCAGCACCTTTAACCTCCTGTTCCATACAGGTGGCAATTTGAACTGAGGATGAACGGGAAGACGGGGAACCAATGAGAGACTAGCTCTAGGTGTTGGGACAGGCACAGGTCACTCTATTTTCCCATCAGGAAGAAGAATTAACCACAGGCTCATTCTGCCGCCCGGAAGCAGAATAGGGCCTAAAGCAATCCTGCGCTTTTGCGGCCAGCTCCCAAGAGAGCGAGTTGAAAAATGGAGCTCAGGGGCACTGCAATTCACAAACCTGCAGACTTATAAATGATAACTCTCGTCTACAAATATATTGAGGGAAGGCAACAAAGAGGATTTGAAAGCAAGGCAGAATTGCAGGAAACAGATTACAGGAGGCAGATTCGAATCGCCTTTAAAGCACAAGAAAAGCGGCAAAACCTCGACAATGATGCCCTTGGCCAAAAAGGGCGTATGCGTTTTTTGATGAATATATTCAGGAAAAAACGCATACGCCCTTTTTGGCCAACCAAGCAACCTGGAAAGGCAAATCAGCGCTACACAGAAGTCTCGCTTCCCATCGGTCAAAAGGGCCATGCTGAATAAAGGGTCAAAACCAGAAATGCAGGACAGGCCACTGAGAAACGGGAGCCTTGCTACGCTGATGGGCGGGATATAAATTGCCAACAGCCACTCTGGAGAAGTGTACGGTGTGTCCTGAAACATTTACAAAACTCAGCTTAGAGAGCATAGGGCACTTCCACTCATGGGCGTATAAATTGGGAAAACTAAAAATCAGCAAGACACAAGCACCCCAAAGTTTAGGGCTGCTCTGTTGACAAGAACCTCCACTTCGTTACACCTTAAATATCCCAGGAAAGAGAAAAATGGATAAAGAAGTTGTGGTCCTTATGTACAATGGAATATCACTCAGCCATGAAATCAACGTCATAAGGCTAGTAGCAGCATGATGAGTGGATTTAGGTACGACGATTCTAAGTGAAATATGTCACACAGAAAAAGACATTTATCATAAGATATCACTTATAGAGGGAATGTAAAAACCGCTACCCTTGAACTGAATTACAAAACAGAACAGAGTCACACGGTTAGAAAACACACTATGGCTGCCTAACGGGAAAGGTGAGGTGGGGTGATGCATAAAACAAGGGTTTCAAATTAGCTCAGATACCGTTCCATAAACCCAATATGTAATAGAGAAGACCTACTCCTTGCTCAGGGAACTGGACTCAACACCCCCTATTCACCGCCCAAGAATATATCTGACTAGTAAGAATCTTAAAACCTATGTATTGATATCTCTCTGTAAGTGAGTCAAGTGGGTGTAAAGCTGCATAAACACAGCAGTGAAAAGCAGCTAAACCCCATTATAAAACTCAATTAATTTTAAAAACCCGTGAAACAAAGACAGTGAAAGAGAGAGAAATTCTTACAAAATTCGTTCAGGGGCTGTGATGCCACCTGAATTGACCATATCTAGACCTGCAGCTGATTGAGACATAAGGGTGGACACTCTTGGGGCTGAGAGGTTTGGTGAGGTTGGGTGAGCAAATGCAGACGCTTTAAAGTAATACTGCGTGGTACCCATCCCATGGGTCCCAAATCTCCAGGTTCAAGGGCATCTTCCTACATCGAAAACATGCATGAGAAACCCAGAAGACGGTCCATCGAGTGATCGGGAAAGGTTTCTAAAACGCACCTCATTTCTCATCTACTTGTGCTCGGGTTCGCCATTCCAGCCGCTTTACTAGCAATCTCCCTCCTTGGAGAATCAGCACCTTTAACCTCCTGTTCCATACAGGTGGCAATTTGAACTGAGGATGAACGGGAAGACGGGGAACCAATGAGAGACTAGCTCTAGGTGTTGGGACAGGCACAGGTCACTCTATTTTCCCATCAGGAAGAAGAATTAACCACAGGCTCAGTCTGCCGCCCGGAAGCAGAATAGGGCCTAAAGCAATCCTGCGCTTTTGCGGCCAGCTCCCAAGAGAGCGAGTTGAAAAATGGAGCTCAGGGGCACTGCAATTCACAAACCTGCAGACTTATAAATGATAACTCTCGTCTACAAATATATTGAGGGAAGGCAACAAAGAGGATTTGAAAGCAAGGCAGAATTGCAGGAAACAGATTACAGGAGGCAGATTCGAATCGCCTTTAAAGCACAAGAAAAGCGGCAAAACCTCGACAATGATGCCCTTGGCCAAAAAGGGCGTATGCGTTTTTTGATGAATATATTCAGGAAAAAACGCATACGCCCTTTTTGGCCAACCAAGCAACCTGGAAAGGCAAATCATTGCTACACAGAAGTCTCGCTTCCCATCGGTCAAAAGGGCCATGCTGAATAAAGGGTCAAAACCAGAAATGCAGGACAGGCCACGGAGAAACGGGAGCCTTGCTACGCTGATGGGCGGGATGTAAATTGCCAACAGCCACTCTGGAGAAGTGTACGGTGTGTCCTGAAACATTTACAAAACTCAGCTTAGAGAGCATAGGGCACTTCCACTCATGGGCGTATAAATTGGGAAAACTAAAAATCAGCAAGACACAAGCACCCCAAAGTTTAGGGCTGCTCTGTTGACAAGAACCTCCACTTCGTTACACCTTAAATATCCCAGGAAAGAGAAAAATGGATAAAGAAGTTGTGGTCCTTATGTACAATGGAATATCACTCAGCCATGAAATCAACGTCATAAGGCTAGTAGCAGCATGATGAGTGGATTTAGGTACGACGATTCTAAGTGCAATAAGTCACACAGAAAAAGACACTTATCATAAGATATCACTTATAGAGGGAATGTAAAAACCGCTACCCTTGAACTGAATTACAAAACAGAACAGAGTCACACGGTTAGAAAACACACTACGGCTGCCTAACGGGAAAGGTGAGGTGGGGTGATGCATAAAACAAGGGTTTCAAATTAGCTCAGATACCGTTCCATAAACCCAATATGTAATAGAGAAGACCTACTCCTTGCTCAGGGAACTGGACTCAACACCCCCTATTCACCGCCCAAGAATATATCTGACTAGTAAGAATCTTAAAACCTATGTATTGATATCTCTCTGTAAGTGAGTCAAGTGGGTGTAAAGCTGCATAAACACAGCAGTGAAAAGCAGCTAAACCCCATTATAAAACTCAATTAATTTTAAAAACCCGTGAAACAAAGACAGTGAAAGAGAGAGAAATTCTTACAAAATTCGTTCAGGGGCTGTGATGCCACCTGGATTGACCATATCTAGACCCGCAGCTGATTGAGACATAAGGGTGGACACTCTTGGGGCTAAGGGTTTTGGTGAGGTTCGGTGAGCAAACGCAGACGCTTTAAAGTAATACTGCGTGGTACCCATCCAATGGGTCCCAAATCTCCAGGTTCAAGGGCATCTTCCTACATCAAAAACATGCATGAGAAACCCAGAAGATGGTCCACCGAGTGATCGGGAAAGGTTTCTAAAACGCACCTCATTTCTCATCTCCTTGTGCTCGGGTTCGCCATTCCAGCCGCTTTACTAGCAATCTCCCTCCTTGGAGAATCAGCACCTTTAACCTCCTGTTCCATACAGGTGGCAATTTGAACTGAGGATGAACGGGAAGACGGGGAACCAATGAGAGACTAGCTCTAGGTGTTGGGACAGGCACAGGTCACTCTATTTTCCCATCAGGAAGAAGAATTAACCACAGGCTCATTCTGCCGCCCGGAAGCAGAATAGGGCCTAAAGCAATCCTGCGCTTTTGCGGCCAGCTCCCAAGAGAGCGAGTTGAAAAATGGAGCTCAGGGGCACTGCAATTCACAAACCTGCAGACTTATAAATGATAACTCTCGTCTACAAATATATTGAGGGAAGGCAACAAAGAGGATTTGAAAGCAAGGCAGAATTGCAGGAAACAGATTACAGGAGGCAGATTCGAATCGCCTTTAAAGCACAAGAAAAGCGGCAAAACCTCGACAATGATGCCCTTGGCCAAAAAGGGCGTATGCGTTTTTTGATGAATATATTCAGGAAAAAACGCATACGCCCTTTTTGGCCAACCAAGCAACCTGGAAAGGCAAATCATTGCTACACAGAAGTCTCGCTTCCCATCGGTCAAAAGGGCCATGCTGAATAAAGGGTCAAAACCAGAAATGCAGGACAGGCCACGGAGAAACGGGAGCCTTGCTACGCTGATGGGCGGGATGTAAATTGCCAACAGCCACTCTGGAGAAGTGTACGGTGTGTCCTGAAACATTTACAAAACTCAGCTTAGAGAGCATAGGGCACTTCCACTCATGGGCGTATAAATTGGGAAAACTAAAAATCAGCAAGACACAAGCACCCCAAAGTTTAGGGCTGCTCTGTTGACAAGAACCTCCACTTCGTTACACCTTAAATATCCCAGGAAAGAGAAAAATGGATAAAGAAGTTGTGGTCCTTATGTACAATGGAATATCACTCAGCCATGAAATCAACGTCATAAGGCTAGTAGCAGCATGATGAGTGGATTTAGGTACGACGATTCTAAGTGCAATAAGTCACACAGAAAAAGACACTTATCATAAGATATCACTTATAGAGGGAATGTAAAAACCGCTACCCTTGAACTGAATTACAAAACAGAACAGAGTCACACGGTTAGAAAACACACTACGGCTGCCTAACGGGAAAGGTGAGGTGGGGTGATGCATAAAACAAGGGTTTCAAATTAGCTCAGATACCGTTCCATAAACCCAATATGTAATAGAGAAGACCTACTCCTTGCTCAGGGAACTGGACTCAACACCCCCTATTCACCGCCCAAGAATATATCTGACTAGTAAGAATCTTAAAACCTATGTATTGATATCTCTCTGTAAGTGAGTCAAGTGGGTGTAAAGCTGCATAAACACAGCAGTGAAAAGCAGCTAAACCCCATTATAAAACTCAATTAATTTTAAAAACCCGTGAAACAAAGACAGTGAAAGAGAGAGAAATTCTTACAAAATTCGTTCAGGGGCTGTGATGCCACCTGGATTGACCATATCTAGACCCGCAGCTGATTGAGACATAAGGGTGGACACTCGTGGGGCTAAGGGGTTTGGTGAGGTTCGGTGAGCAAACGCAGACGCTTTAAAGTAATACTGCGTGGTACCCATCCAATGGGTCCCAAATCTCCAGGTTCAAGGGCATCTTCCTACATCAAAAACATGCATGAGAAACCCAGAAGATGGTCCACCGAGTGATCGGGAAAGGTTTCTAAAACGCACCTCATTTCTCATCTCCTTGTGCTCGGGTTCGCCATTCCAGCCGCTTTACTAGCAATCTCCCTCCTTGGAGAATCAGCACCTTTAACCTCCTGTTCCATACAGGTGGCAATTTGAACTGAGGATGAACGGGAAGACGGGGAACCAATGAGAGACTAGCTCTAGGTGTTGGGACAGGCACAGGTCACTCTATTTTCCCATCAGGAAGAAGAATTAACCACAGGCTCATTCTGCCGCCCGGAAGCAGAATAGGGCCTAAAGCAATCCTGCGCTTTTGCGGCCAGCTCCCAAGAGAGCGAGTTGAAAAATGGAGCTCAGGGGCACTGCAATTCACAAACCTGCAGACTTATAAATGATAACTCTCGTCTACAAATATATTGAGGGAAGGCAACAAAGAGGATTTGAAAGCAAGGCAGAATTGCAGGAAACAGATTACAGGAGGCAGATTCGAATCGCCTTTAAAGCACAAGAAAAGCGGCAAAACCTCGACAATGATGCCCTTGGCCAAAAAGGGCGTATGCGTTTTTTGATGAATATATTCAGGAAAAAACGCATACGCCCTTTTTGGCCAACCAAGCAACCTGGAAAGGCAAATCAGCGCTACACAGAAGTCTCGCTTCCCATCGGTCAAAAGGGCCATGCTGAATAAAGGGTCAAAACCAGAAATGCAGGACAGGCCACTGAGAAACGGGAGCCTTGCTACGCTGATGGGCGGGATATAAATTGCCAACAGCCACTCTGGAGAAGTGTACGGTGTGTCCTGAAACATTTACAAAACTCAGCTTAGAGAGCATAGGGCACTTCCACTCATGGGCGTATAAATTGGGAAAACTAAAAATCAGCAAGACACAAGCACCCCAAAGTTTAGGGCTGCTCTGTTGACAAGAACCTCCACTTCGTTACACCTTAAATATCCCAGGAAAGAGAAAAATGGATAAAGAAGTTGTGGTCCTTATGTACAATGGAATATCACTCAGCCATGAAATCAACGTCATAAGGCTAGTAGCAGCATGATGAGTGGATTTAGGTACGACGATTCTAAGTGAAATATGTCACACAGAAAAAGACATTTATCATAAGATATCACTTATAGAGGGAATGTAAAAACCGCTACCCTTGAACTGAATTACAAAACAGAACAGAGTCACACGGTTAGAAAACACACTATGGCTGCCTAACGGGAAAGGTGAGGTGGGGTGATGCATAAAACAAGGGTTTCAAATTAGCTCAGATACCGTTCCATAAACCCAATATGTAATAGAGAAGACCTACTCCTTGCTCAGGGAACTGGACTCAACACCCCCTATTCACCGCCCAAGAATATATCTGACTAGTAAGAATCTTAAAACCTATGTATTGATATCTCTCTGTAAGTGAGTCAAGTGGGTGTAAAGCTGCATAAACACAGCAGTGAAAAGCAGCTAAACCCCATTATAAAACTCAATTAATTTTAAAAACCCGTGAAACAAAGACAGTGAAAGAGAGAGAAATTCTTACAAAATTCGTTCAGGGGCTGTGATGCCACCTGAATTGACCATATCTAGACCTGCAGCTGATTGAGACATAAGGGTGGACACTCTTGGGGCTGAGAGGTTTGGTGAGGTTGGGTGAGCAAATGCAGACGCTTTAAAGTAATACTGCGTGGTACCCATCCCATGGGTCCCAAATCTCCAGGTTCAAGGGCATCTTCCTACATCGAAAACATGCATGAGAAACCCAGAAGACGGTCCATCGAGTGATCGGGAAAGGTTTCTAAAACGCACCTCATTTCTCATCTACTTGTGCTCGGGTTCGCCATTCCAGCCGCTTTACTAGCAATCTCCCTCCTTGGAGAATCAGCACCTTTAACCTCCTGTTCCATACATGTGGCAATTTGAACGGAGGATGAACGGGAAGACGGGGAACCAATGAGAGACTAGCTCTAGGTGTTGGGACAGGCACAGGTCACTCTATTTTCCCATCAGGAAGAAGAATTAACCACAGGCTCAGTCTGCCTCCCGGAAGCAGAATAGGGCCTAAAGCAATCCTGCGCTTTTGCGGCCAGCTCCCAAGAGAGCGAGTTGAAAAATGGAGCTCAGGGGCACTGCAATTCACAAACCTGCAGACTTATAAATGATAACTCTCGTCTACAAATATATTGAGGGAAGGCAACTAAGAGGATTTGAAAGCAAGGCAGAATTGCAGGAAACAGATTTTAGGAGGCAGATTCGAATCGCCTTTAAAGCACAAGAAAAGCGGCAAAACCTCGACAATGATGCCCTTGGCCAAAAAGGGCGTATGCGTTTTTTCCTGAATATATTCAGGAAAAAACGCATACGCCCTTTTTGGCCAACCAAGCAACCTGGAAAGGCAAATCAGCGCTACACAGAAGTCTCGCTTCCCATCGGTCAAAAGGGCCATGCTGAATAAAGTTTCAAAACCAGAAATGCAGGACAGGCCACGGAGAAACGGGAGCCTTGCTACGCTGATGGGCGGCATGTAAATTGCCAACAGCCACTCTGGAGAAGTGTACGGTGTGTCCTGAAACATTTACAAAACTCAGCTTAGAGAGCATAGGGCACTTCCACTCATGGGCGTATAAATTGGGAAAACTAAAAATCAGCAAGACACAAGCACCCCAAAGTTTAGGGCTGCTCTGTTGACAAGAACCTCCACTTCGTTACACCTTAAATATCCCAGGAAAGAGAAAAATGGATAAAGAAGTTGTGGTCCTTATGTACAATGGAATATCACTCAGCCATGAAATCAACGTCATAAGGCTAGTAGCAGCATGATGAGTGGATTTAGGTACGACGATTCTAAGTGCAATAAGTCACACAGAAAAAGACACTTATCATAAGATATCACTTATAGAGGGAATGTAAAAACCGCTACCCTTGAACTGAATTACAAAACAGAACAGAGTCACACGGTTAGAAAACACACTACGGCTGCCTAACGGGAAAGGTGAGGTGGGGTGATGCATAAAACAAGGGTTTCAAATTAGCTCAGATACCGTTCCATAAACCCAATATGTAATAGAGAAGACCTACTCCTTGCTCAGGGAACTGGACTCAACACCCCCTATTCACCGCCCAAGAATATATCTGACTAGTAAGAATCTTAAAACCTATGTATTGATATCTCTCTGTAAGTGAGTCAAGTGGGTGTAAAGCTGCATAAACACAGCAGTGAAAAGCAGCTAAACCCCATTATAAAACTCAATTAATTTTAAAAACCCGTGAAACAAAGACAGTGAAAGAGAGAGAAATTCTTACAAAATTCGTTCAGGGGCTGTGATGCCACCTGGATTGACCATATCTAGACCCGCAGCTGATTGAGACATAAGGGTGGACACTCGTGGGGCTAAGGGGTTTGGTGAGGTTCGGTGAGCAAACGCAGACGCTTTAAAGTAATACTGCGTGGTACCCATCCAATGGGTCCCAAATCTCCAGGTTCAAGGGCATCTTCCTACATCGAAAACATGCATGAGAAACCCAGAAGATGGTCCACCGAGTGATCGGGAAAGGTTTCTAAAACGCACCTCATTTCTCATCTCCTTGTGCTCGGGTTCGCCATTCCAGCCGCTTTACTAGCAATCTCCCTCCTTGGAGAATCAGCACCTTTAACCTCCTGTTCCATACAGGTGGCAAATTGAACTGAGGATGAACGGGAAGACGGGGAACCAATGAGAGACTAGCTCTAGGTGTTGGGACAGGCACAGGTCACTCTATTTTCCCATCAGGAAGAAGAATTAACCACAGGCTCATTCTGCCGCCCGGAAGCAGAATAGGGCCTAAAGCAATCCTGCGCTTTTGCGGCCAGCTCCCAAGAGAGCGAGTTGAAAAATGGAGCTCAGGGGCACTGCAATTCACAAACCTGCAGACTTATAAATGATAACTCTCGTCTACAAATATATTGAGGGAAGGCAACAAAGAGGATTTGAAAGCAAGGCAGAATTGCAGGAAACAGATTTCAGGAGGCAGATTCGAATCGCCTTTAAAGCACAGGAAAAGCGGCAAATCCTCGACAATGATGCCCTTGGCCCAAAAGGGCGTATGCGTTTTTTGATGAATATATTCAGGAAAAAACGCATACGCCCTTTTTGGCCAACCAAGCAACCTGGAAAGGCAAATCAGCGCTACACAGAAGTCTCGCTTCCCATCGGTCAAAAGGGCCATGCTGAATAAAGGGTCAAAACCAGACATGCAGGACAGGCCACGGAGAAACGGGAGCCTTGCTACGCTGATGGGCGGGATGTAAATTGCCAACAGCCACTCTGGAGAAGTGTACGGTGTGTCCTGAAACATTTACAAAACTCACCTTAGAGAGCATAAGGCACTTCCACTCATGGGCGTATAAATTGGGAAAACTAAAAATCAGCAAGACACAAGCACCCCAAAGTTTAGGGCTGCTCTGTTGACAAGAACCTCCACTTCGTTACACCTTAAATATCCCAGGAAAGAGAAAAATGGATAAAGAAGTTGTGGTCCTTATGTACAATGGAATATCACTCAGCCATGAAATCAACGTCATAAGGCTAGTAGCAGCATGATGAGTGGATTTAGGTACGACGATTCTAAGTGAAATAAGTCACACAGAAAAAGACATTTATCATAAGATATCACTTATAGAGGGAATGTAAAAACCGCTACCCCTGAAATGAATTACAAAACAGAACAGAGTCACACGGTTAGAAAACACACTATGGCTGCCTAACGGGGAAGGTGAGGTGGGGTGATGCATAAAACAAGGGTTTCAAATTAGCTCAGATACCGTTCCATAAACCCAATATATAATAGAGAAGACCTACTCCTTGCTCAGGGAACTGGACTCAACACCCCCTATTCACCGCCCAAGAATATATCTGACTAGTAAGAATCTTAAAACCTATGTATTGATATCTCTCTGGAAGTGAGTCAAGTGGGTGTAAAGCTGCATAAACACAGCAGTGAAAAGCAGCTAAACCCCATTATAAAACTCAATTAATTTTAAAAACCCGTGAAAAAAAGACAGTGAAAGAGAGAGAAATTCTTACAAAATTCGTTCAGGGGCTGTGATGCCACCTGGATTGACCATATCTAGACCTGCAGCTGATTGAGACATAAGGGTGGACACTCTTGGGGCTGAGAGGTTTGGTGAGGTTGGGTGAGCAAACGCAGACGCTTTAAAGTAATACTGCGTGGTACCCATCCCATGGGTCCCAAATCTCCAGGTTCAAGGGCATCTTCCTACATCGAAAACATGCATGAGAAACCCAGAAGACGGTCCACCGAGTGATCGGGAAAGGTTTCTAAAACGCACCTCATTTCTCATCTCCTTGTGCTCGGGTTCGCCATTCCAGCCACTTTACTAGCAATCTCCCTCCTTGGAGAATCAGCACCTTTAACCTACTGTTCCATACAGGTGGCAATTTGAACTGAGGATGAACGGGAAGACGGGGAACCAATGAGAGACTAGCTCTAGGTGTTGGGACAGGCACAGGTCACTCTATTTTCCCATCAGGAAGAAGAATTAAGCACAGGCTCAGTCTGCCGCCCGGAAGCAGAATAGGGCCTAAAGCAATCCTGCGCTTTTGCGGCCAGCTCCCAAGAGAGCGAGTTGAAAAATGGAGCTCAGGGGCACTGCAATTCACAAACCTGCAGACTTATAAATGATAACTCTCGTCTACAAATATATTGAGGGAAGGCAACTAAGAGGATTTGAAAGCAAGGCAGAATTGCAGGAAACTGATTTCAGGAGGCAGATTCGAATCGCCTTTAAAGCACAGGAAAAGCGGCAAAACCTCGACAATGATGCCCTTGGCCAAAAAGGGCGTATGCGTTTTTTCCTGAATATATTCAGGAAAAAACGCATACGCCCTTTTTGGCCAACCAAGCAACCTGGAAAGGCAAATCAGCGCTACACAGAAGTCTCGCTTCCCATCGGTCAAAAGGGCCATGCTGAATAAAGTGTCAAAACCAGAAATGCAGGACAGGCCACGGAGAAACGGGAGCCTTGCTACGCTGATGGGCGGGATGTAAATTGCCAACAGCCACTCTGGAGAAGTGTACGGTGTGTCCTGAAACATTTACAAAACTCAGCTTAGAGAGCATAGGGCACTTCCACTCATGGGCGTATAAATTGGGAAAACTAAAAATCAGCAAGACACAAGCACCCCAAAGTTTAGGGCTGCTCTGTTGACAAGAACCTCCACTTCGTTACACCTTAAATATCCCAGGAAAGAGAAAAATGGATAAAGAAGTTGTGGTCCTTATGTACAATGGAATATCACTCAGCCATGAAATCAACGTCATAAGGCTAGTAGCAGCATGATGAGTGGATTTAGGTACGACGATTCTAAGTGCAATAAGTCACACAGAAAAAGACACTTATCATAAGATATCACTTATAGAGGGAATGTAAAAACCGCTACCCTTGAACTGAATTACAAAACAGAACAGAGTCACACGGTTAGAAAACACACTATGGCTGCCTAACGGGAAAGGTGAGGTGGGGTGATGCATAAAACAAGGGTTTCAAAAGAGCTCAGATACCGTTCCATAAACCCAATACGTAATTGACAAGACCTACTCCTTGCTCAGGGAACTGGACTCAACACCCCCTCTTCACCGCCCAAGAATATATCTGACTAGTAAGAATCTTAAAACCTATGTATTGATATCTCTCTGGAAGTGAGTCAAGTGGGTGTAAAGCTGCATAAACACAGCAGTGAAAAGCAGCTAAACCCCATTATAAAACTCAATTAATTTTAAAAACCCGTGAAACAAAGACAGTGAAAGGGAGAGAAATTCTTACAAAATTCGTTCAGGCGCTGTGATGCCACCTGGATTGACCATATCTAGACCCGCAGCTGATTGAGACATAAGGGTGGACACTCTTGGGGCTGAGGGGTTTGGTGAGGTTGGGTGAGCAAACGCAGACGCTTTAAAGTAATACTGCGTGGTACCCATCCCATGGGTCCCAAATCTCCAGGTTCAAGGGCATCTTCCTACATCGAAAACATGCATGAGAAACCCAGAAGACGGTCCACCGAGTGATCGGGAAAGGTTTCTAAAACGCACCTCATTTCTCATCTCCTTGTGCTCGGGTTCGCCATTCCAGCCGCTTTACTAGCAATCTCCCTCCTTGGAGAATCAGCACCTTTAACCTCCTGTTCCATACAGGTGGCAATTTGAACTGAGGATGAACGGGAAGACGGGGAACCAATGAGAGACTAGCTCTAGGTGTTGGGACAGGCACAGGTCACTCTATTTTCCCATCAGGAAGAAGAATTAACCACAGGCTCAGTCTGCCGCCCGGAAGCAGAATAGGGCCTAAAGCAATCCTGCGCTTTTGCGGCCAGCTCCCAAGAGAGCGAGTTGAAAAATGGAGCTCAGGGGCACTGCAATTCACAAACCTGCAGACTTATAAATGATAACTCTCGTCTACAAATATATTGAGGGAAGGCAACAAAGAGGATTTGAAAGCAAGGCAGAATTGCAGGAAACAGATTACAGGAGGCAGATTCGAATCGCCTTTAAAGCACAAGAAAAGCGGCAAAACCTCGACAATGATGCCCTTGGCCAAAAAGGGCGTATGCGTTTTTTGATGAATATATTCAGGAAAAAACGCATACGCCCTTTTTGGCCAACCAAGCAACCTGGAAAGGCAAATCATTGCTACACAGAAGTCTCGCTTCCCATCGGTCAAAAGGGCCATGCTGAATAAAGGGTCAAAACCAGAAATGCAGGACAGGCCACGGAGAAACGGGAGCCTTGCTACGCTGATGGGCGGGATGTAAATTGCCAACAGCCACTCTGGAGAAGTGTACGGTGTGTCCTGAAACATTTACAAAACTCAGCTTAGAGAGCATAGGGCACTTCCACTCATGGGCGTATAAATTGGGAAAACTAAAAATCAGCAAGACACAAGCACCCCAAAGTTTAGGGCTGCTCTGTTGACAAGAACCTCCACTTCGTTACACCTTAAATATCCCAGGAAAGAGAAAAATGGATAAAGAAGTTGTGGTCCTTATGTACAATGGAATATCACTCAGCCATGAAATCAACGTCATAAGGCTAGTAGCAGCATGATGAGTGGATTTAGGTACGACGATTCTAAGTGCAATAAGTCACACAGAAAAAGACACTTATCATAAGATATCACTTATAGAGGGAATGTAAAAACCGCTACCCTTGAACTGAATTACAAAACAGAACAGAGTCACACGGTTAGAAAACACACTACGGCTGCCTAACGGGAAAGGTGAGGTGGGGTGATGCATAAAACAAGGGTTTCAAATTAGCTCAGATACCGTTCCATAAACCCAATATGTAATAGAGAAGACCTACTCCTTGCTCAGGGAACTGGACTCAACACCCCCTATTCACCGCCCAAGAATATATCTGACTAGTAAGAATCTTAAAACCTATGTATTGATATCTCTCTGTAAGTGAGTCAAGTGGGTGTAAAGCTGCATAAACACAGCAGTGAAAAGCAGCTAAACCCCATTATAAAACTCAATTAATTTTAAAAACCCGTGAAACAAAGACAGTGAAAGAGAGAGAAATTCTTACAAAATTCGTTCAGGGGCTGTGATGCCACCTGGATTGACCATATCTAGACCCGCAGCTGATTGAGACATAAGGGTGGACACTCGTGGGGCTAAGGGGTTTGGTGAGGTTCGGTGAGCAAACGCAGACGCTTTAAAGTAATACTGCGTGGTACCCATCCAATTTGTCCCAAATCTCCAGGTTCAAGGGCATCTTCCTACATCGAAAACATGCATGAGAAACCCAGAAGATGGTCCACCGAGTGATCGGGAAAGGTTTCTAAAACGCACCTCATTTCTCATCTCCTTGTGCTCGGGTTCGCCATTCCAGCCGCTTTACTAGCAATCTCCCTCCTTGGAGAATCAGCACCTTTAACCTCCTGTTCCATACAGGTGGCAATTTGAACTGAGGATGAACGGGAAGACGGGGAACCAATGAGAGACTAGCTGTAGGTGTTGGGACAGGCACAGGTCACTCTATTTTCCCATCAGGAAGAAGAATTAACCACAGGCTCATTCTGCCGCCCGGAAGCAGAATAGGGCCTAAAGCAATCCTGCGCTTTTGCGGCCAGCTCCCAAGAGAGCGAGTTGAAAAATGGAGCTCAGGGGCACTGCAATTCACAAACCTGCAGACTTATAAATGATAACTCTCGTCTACAAATATATTGAGGGAAGGCAACAAAGAGGATTTGAAAGCAAGGCAGAATTGCAGGAAACAGATTTCAGGAGGCAGATTCGAATCGCCTTTAAAGCACAGGAAAAGCGGCAAAACCTCGACAATGATGCCCTTGGCCAAAAAGGGCGTATGCGTTTTTTGATGAATATATTCAGGAAAAAACGCATACGCCCTTTTTGGCCAACCAAGCAACCTGGAAAGGCAAATCAGCGCTACACAGAAGTCTCGTTTCCCATCGGTCAAAAGGGCCATGCTGAATAAAGAGTCAAAACCAGACATGCAGGACAGGCCACGGAGAAACGGGAGCCTTGCTACGCTGATGGGCGGGATGTAAATTGCCAACAGCCACTCTGGAGAAGTGTACGGTGTGTCCTGAAACATTTACAAAACTCAGCTTAGAGAGCATAGGGCACTTCCACTCATGGGCGTATAAATTGGGAAAACTAAAAATCAGCAAGACACAAGCACCCCAAAGTTTAGGGCTGCTCTGTTGACAAGAACCTCCACTTCGTTACACCTTAAATATCCCAGGAAAGAGAAAAATGGATAAAGAAGTTGTGGTCCTTATGTACAATGGAATATCACTCAGCCATGAAATCAACGTCATAAGGCTAGTAGCAGCATGATGAGTGGATTTAGGTACGACGATTCTAAGTGCAATAAGTCACACAGAAAAAGACACTTATCATAAGATATCACTTATAGAGGGAATGTAAAAAACGCTACCCTTGAACTGAATTACAAAACAGAACAGAGTCACACGGTTAGAAAACACACTACGGCTGCCTAACGGGAAAGGTGAGGTGGTGTGATGCATAAAACAAGGGTTTCAAATTAGCTCAGATACCGTTCCATAAACCCAATATGTAATAGAGAAGACCTACTCCTTGCTCAGGGAACTGGACTCAACACCCCCTATTCACCGCCCAAGAATATATCTGACTAGTAAGAATCTTAAAACCTATGTATTGATATCTCTCTGTAAGTGAGTCAAGTGGGTGTAAAGCTGCATAAACACAGCAGTGAAAAGCAGCTAAACCCCATTATAAAACTCAATTAATTTTAAAAACCCGTGAAACAAAGACAGTGAAAGAGAGAGAAATTCTTACAAAATTCGTTCAGGGGCTGTGATGCCACCTGGATTGACCATATCTAGACCCGCAGCTGATTGAGACATAAGGGTGGACACTCGTGGGGCTAAGGGGTTTGGTGAGGTTCGGTGAGCAAACGCAGACGCTTTAAAGTAATACTGCGTGGTACCCATCCAATGGGTCCCAAATCTCCAGGTTCAAGGGCATCTTCCTACATCAAAAACATGCATGAGAAACCCAGAAGATGGTCCACCGAGTGATCGGGAAAGGTTTCTAAAACGCACCTCATTTCTCATCTCCTTGTGCTCGGGTTCGCCATTCCAGCCGCTTTACTAGCAATCTCCCTCCTTGGAGAATCAGCACCTTTAACCTCCTGTTCCATACAGGTGGCAATTTGAACTGAGGATGAACGGGAAGACGGGGAACCAATGAGAGACTAGCTCTAGGTGTTGGGACAGGCACAGGTCACTCTATTTTCCCATCAGGAAGAAGAATTAACCACAGGCTCATTCTGCCGCCCGGAAGCAGAATAGGGCCTAAAGCAATCCTGCGCTTTTGCGGCCAGCTCCCAAGAGAGCGAGTTGAAAAATGGAGCTCAGGGGCACTGCAATTCACAAACCTGCAGACTTATAAATGATAACTCTCGTCTACAAATATATTGAGGGAAGGCAACAAAGAGGATTTGAAAGCAAGGCAGAATTGCAGGAAACAGATTACAGGAGGCAGATTCGAATCGCCTTTAAAGCACAAGAAAAGCGGCAAAACCTCGACAATGATGCCCTTGGCCAAAAAGGGCGTATGCGTTTTTTGATGAATATATTCAGGAAAAAACGCATACGCCCTTTTTGGCCAACCAAGCAACCTGGAAAGGCAAATCAGCGCTACACAGAAGTCTCGCTTCCCATCGGTCAAAAGGGCCATGCTGAATAAAGGGTCAAAACCAGAAATGCAGGACAGGCCACTGAGAAACGGGAGCCTTGCTACGCTGATGGGCGGGATATAAATTGCCAACAGCCACTCTGGAGAAGTGTACGGTGTGTCCTGAAACATTTACAAAACTCAGCTTAGAGAGCATAGGGCACTTCCACTCATGGGCGTATAAATTGGGAAAACTAAAAATCAGCAAGACACAAGCACCCCAAAGTTTAGGGCTGCTCTGTTGACAAGAACCTCCACTTCGTTACACCTTAAATATCCCAGGAAAGAGAAAAATGGATAAAGAAGTTGTGGTCCTTATGTACAATGGAATATCACTCAGCCATGAAATCAACGTCATAAGGCTAGTAGCAGCATGATGAGTGGATTTAGGTACGACGATTCTAAGTGCAATAAGTCACACAGAAAAAGACACTTATCATAAGATATCACTTATAGAGGGAATGTAAAAACCGCTACCCTTGAACTGAATTACAAAACAGAACAGAGTCACACGGTTAGAAAACACACTACGGCTGCCTAACGGGAAAGGTGAGGTGGGGTGATGCATAAAACAAGGGTTTCAAATTAGCTCAGATACCGTTCCATAAACCCAATATGTAATACAGAAGACCTACTCCTTGCTCAGGGAACTGGACTCAACACCCCCTATTCACCGCCCAAGAATATATCTGACTAGTAAGAATCTTAAAACCTATGTATTGATATCTCTCTGTAAGTGAGTCAAGTGGGTGTAAAGCTGCATAAACACAGCAGTGAAAAGCAGCTAAACCCCATTATAAAACTCAATTAATTTTAAAAACCCGTGAAACAAAGACAGTGAAAGAGAGAGAAATTCTTACAAAATTCGTTCAGGGGCTGTGATGCCACCTGGATTGACCATATCTAGACCCGCAGCTGATTGAGACATAAGGGTGGACACTCGTGGGGCTAAGGGGTTTGGTGAGGTTCGGTGAGCAAACGCAGACGCTTTAAAGTAATACTGCGTGGTACCCATCCAATGGGTCCCAAATCTCCAGGTTCAAGGGCATCTTCCTACATCAAAAACATGCATGAGAAACCCAGAAGATGGTCCACCGAGTGATCGGGAAAGGTTTCTAAAACGCACCTCATTTCTCATCTCCTTGTGCTCGGGTTCGCCATTCCAGCCGCTTTACTAGCAATCTCCCTCCTTGGAGAATCAGCACCTTTAACCTCCTGTTCCATACAGGTGGCAATTTGAACTGAGGATGAACGGGAAGACGGGGAACCAATGAGAGACTAGCTCTAGGTGTTGGGACAGGCACAGGTCACTCTATTTTCCCATCAGGAAGAAGAATTAACCACAGGCTCATTCTGCCGCCCGGAAGCAGAATAGGGCCTAAAGCAATCCTGCGCTTTTGCGGCCAGCTCCCAAGAGAGCGAGTTGAAAAATGGAGCTCAGGGGCACTGCAATTCACAAACCTGCAGACTTATAAATGATAACTCTCGTCTACAAATATATTGAGGGAAGGCAACAAAGAGGATTTGAAAGCAAGGCAGAATTGCAGGAAACAGATTACAGGAGGCAGATTCGAATCGCCTTTAAAGCACAAGAAAAGCGGGAAAACCTCGACAATGATGCCCTTGGCCCAAAAGGGCGTATGCGTTTTTTGATGAATATATTCAGGAAAAAACGCATACGCCCTTTTTGGCCAACCAAGCAACCTGGAAAGGCAAATCATCGCTACACAGAAGTCTCGCTTCCCATCGGTCAAAAGGGCCATGCTGAATAAAGGGTCAAAACCAGAAATGCAGGACAGGCCACGGAGAAACGGGAGCCTTGCTACGCTGATGGGCGGGATGTAAATTGCCAACAGCCACTCTGGAGAAGTGTACGGTGTGTCCTGAAACATTTACAAAACTCAGCTTAGAGAGCATAGGGCACTTCCACTCATGGGCGTATAAATTGGGAAAACTAAAAATCAGCAAGACACAAGCACCCCAAAGTTTAGGGCTGCTCTGTTGACAAGAACCTCCACTTCGTTACACCTTAAATATCCCAGGAAAGAGAAAAATGGATAAAGAAGTTGTGGTCCTTATGTACAATGGAATATCACTCAGCCATGAAATCAACGTCATAAGGCTAGTAGCAGCATGATGAGTGGATTTAGGTACGACGATTCTAAGTGCAATAAGTCACACAGAAAAAGACACTTATCATAAGATATCACTTATAGAGGGAATGTAAAAACCGCTACCCTTGAACTGAATTACAAAACAGAACAGAGTCACACGGTTAGAAAACACACTACGGCTGCCTAACGGGAAAGGTGAGGTGGGGTGATGCATAAAACAAGGGTTTCAAATTAGCTCAGATACCGTTCCATAAACCCAATATGTAATAGAGAAGACCTACTCCTTGCTCAGGGAACTGGACTCAACACCCCCTATTCACCGCCCAAGAATATATCTGACTAGTAAGAATCTTAAAACCTATGTATTGATATCTCTCTGTAAGTGAGTCAAGTGGGTGTAAAGCTGCATAAACACAGCAGTGAAAAGCAGCTAAACCCCATTATAAAACTCAATTAATTTTAAAAACCCGTGAAACAAAGACAGTGAAAGAGAGAGAAATTCTTACAAAATTCGTTCAGGGGCTGTGATGCCACCTGAATTGACCATATCTAGACCTGCAGCTGATTGAGACATAAGGGTGGACACTCTTGGGGCTGAGAGGTTTGGTGAGGTTGGGTGAGCAAACGCAGACGCTTTAAAGTAATACTGCGTGGTACCCATCCCATGGGTCCCAAATCTCCAGGTTGAAGGGCATCTTCCTACATCGAAAACATGCATGAGAAACCCAGAAGACGGTCCACCGAGTGATCGGGAAAGGTTTCTAAAACGCACCTCATTTCTCCTCTCCTTGTGCTCGGGTTCGCCATTCCAGCCACTTTACTAGCAATCTCCCTCCTTGGAGAATCAGCACCTTTAACCTCCTGTTCCATACAGGTGGCAATTTGAACTGAGGATGAACGGGAAGACGGGGAACCAATGAGAGACTAGCTCTAGGTGTTGGGACAGGCACAGGTCACTCTATTTTCCCATCAGGAAGAAGAATTAACCACAGGCTCAGTCTGCCTCCCGGAAGCAGAATAGGGCCTAAAGCAATCCTGCGCTTTTGCGGCCAGCTCCCAAGAGAGCGAGTTGAAAAATGGAGCTCAGGGGCACTGCAATTCACAAACCTGCAGACTTATAAATGATAACTCTCGTCTACAAATATATTGAGGGAAGGCAACAAAGAGGATTTGAAAGCAAGGCAGAATTGCAGGAAACTGATTTCAGGAGGCAGATTCGAATCGCCTTTAAAGCACAGGAAAAGCGGCAAAACCTCGACAATGATGCCCTTGGCCAAAAAGGGCGTATGCGTTTTTTCCTGAATATATTCAGGAAAAAACGCATACGCCCTTTTTGGCCAACCAAGCAACCTGGAAAGGCAAATCAGCGCTACACAGAAGTCTCGCTTCCCATCGGTCAAAAGGGCCATGCTGAATAAAGTGTCAAAACCAGAAATGCAGGACAGGCCACGGAGAAACGGGAGCCTTGCTACGCTGATGGGCGGGATGTAAATTGCCAACAGCCACTCTGGAGAAGTGTACGGTGTGTCCTGAAACATTTACAAAACTCAGCTTAGAGAGCATAGGGCACTTCCACTCATGGGCGTATAAATTGGGAAAACTAAAAATCAGCAAGACACAAGCACCCCAAAGTTTAGGGCTGCTCTGTTGACAAGAACCTCCACTTCGTTACACCTTAAATATCCCAGGAAAGAGAAAAATGGATAAAGAAGTTGTGGTCCTTATGTACAATGGAATATCACTCAGCCATGAAATCAACGTCATAAGGCTAGTAGCAGCATGATGAGTGGATTTAGGTACGACGATTCTAAGTGCAATAAGTCACACAGAAAAAGACACTTATCATAAGATATCACTTATAGAGGGAATGTAAAAACCGCTACCCTTGAACTGAATTACAAAACAGAACAGAGTCACACGGTTAGAAAACACACTATGGCTGCCTAACGGGAAAGGTGAGGTGGGGTGATGCATAAAACAAGGGTTTCAAAAGAGCTCAGATACCGTTCCATAAACCCAGTACGTAATTGACAAGACCTACTCCTTGCTCAGGGAACTGGACTCAACACCCCCTATTCACCGCCCAAGAATATATCTGACTAGTAAGAATCTTAAAACCTATGTATTGATATCTCTCTGGAAGTGAGTCAAGTGGGTGTAAAGCTGCATAAACACAGCAGTGAAAAGCAGCTAAACCCCATTATAAAACTCAATTAATTTTAAAAACCCGTGAAACAAAGACAGTGAAAGGGAGAGAAATTCTTACAAAATTCGTTCAGGCGCTGTGATGCCACCTGGATTGACCATATCTAGAACCGCAGCTGATTGAGACATAAGGGTGGACACTCTTGGGGCTGAGGGGTTTGGAGAGGTTCGGTGAGCAAACGCAGACGCTTTAAAGTAATACTGCGTGGTACCCATCCCATGGGTCCCAAATCTCCAGGTTCAAGGGCATCTTCCTACATCGAAAACATGCATGAGAAACCCAGAAGATGGTCCACCGAGTGACCGGGAAAGTTTTCTAAAACGCACCTCATTTCTCATCTCCTTGTGCTCAGGTTCGCCATTCCAGCCGCTTTACTAGCAATCTGCCTCCTTGGAGAATCAGCACCTTTAACCTCCTGTTCCATACAGTTGGCAATTTGAACTGAGGATGAACGGGAAGACGGGGAACCAATGAGAGACTAGCTCTAGGTGTTGGGACAGGCACAGGTCACTCTATTTTCCCATCAGGATGAAGAATTACCCACAGGCTCAGTCTGCCGCCCGGAAGCAGAATAGGGCCTAAAGCAATCCTGCGCTTTTGCGGCCAGCTCCCAAGAGAGCGAGTTGAAAAATGGAGCTCAGGGGCACTGCAATTCACAAACCTGCAGACTTATAAATGATAACTCTCGTCTACAAATATATTGAGGGAAGGCAACAAAGAGGATTTGAAAGCAAGGCAGAATTGCAGGAAACAGATTTCAGGAGGCAGATTCGAATCGCCTTTAAAGCACAGGAAAAGCGGCAAAACCTCGACAATGATACCCTTGGCCAAAATGGGCGTATGCGTTTTTTCCTGAATATATTCAGGAAAAAACGCATACGCCCTTTTTGGCCAACCAAGCAACCTGGAAAGGCAAATCAGCGCTACACAGAAGTCTCGCTTCCCATCGGTCAAAAGGGCCATGCTGAATAAAGTGTCAAAACCAGAAATGCAGGACAGGCCACGGAGAAACGGGAGCCTTGCTACGCTGATGGGCGGGATGTAAATTGCCCACAGCCACTCTGGAGAAGTGTTCGGTGTGTCCTGAAATATTTACAAAACTCAGCTTAGAGAGCATAGGGCACTTCCACTCATGGGCGTATAAATTGGGAAAACTAAAAATCAGCAAGACACAAGCACCCCAAAGTTTAGGGCTGCTCTGTTGACAAGAACCTCCACTTCGTTACACCTTAAATATCCCAGGAAAGAGAAAAATGGATAAAGAAGTTGTGGTCCTTATGTACAATGGAATATCACTCAGCCATGAAATCAACGTCATAAGGCTAGTAGCAGCATGATGAGTGGATTTAGGTACGACGATTCTAAGTCAAATAAGTCACACAGAAAAAGACACTTATCATAAGATATCACTTATAGAGGGAATGTAAAAACCGCTACCCTTGAACTGAATTACAAAACAGAACAGAGTCACACGGTTAGAAAACACACTATGGCTGCCTAACGGGAAAGGTGAGGTGGGGTGATGCATAAAACAAGGGTTTCAAATTAGCTCAGATACCGTTCCATAAACCGAATACGTAATTGACAAGACCTACTCCTTGCTCAGGGAACTGGACTCAACACCCCCTATTCACCGCCCAAGAATATATCTGACTAGTAAGAATCTTAAAACCTATGTATTGATATCTGTCTGTAAGTGAGTCAAGTGAGTGTAAAGCTGCATAAACACAGCAGTGAAAAGCAGCTAAACCCCATTATAAAACTCAATTAATTTTAAAAACCCGTGAAACAAAGACAGTGAAAGGGAGGGAAATTCTTACAAAATTCGTTCAGGGGCTGTGATGCCACCTGGATTGACCATATCTAGACCCGCAGCTGATTGAGACATAAGGGTGGACACTCTTGGGGCTGAGGGGTTTGGTGAGGTTGGGTGAGCAAACGCAGACGCTTTAAAGTAATACTGCCTGGTACCCATCCCATGGGTCCCAAATCTCCAGGTTCAAGGGCATCTTCCTACATCGAAAACATGCATGAGAAACCCAGAAGACGGTCCACCGAGTGATCGGGAAAGGTTTCTAAAACGCACCTCATTTCTCATCTCCTTGTGCTCGGGTTCGCCATTCCAGCCGCTTTACTAGCAATCTCCCTCCTTGGAGAATCAGCACCTTTAACCTCCTGTTCCATACAGGTGGCAATTTGAACTGAGGATGAACGGGAAGACGGGGAACCAATGAGAGACTAGCTCTAGGTGTTGGGACAGGCACAGGTCACTCTATTTTCCCATCAGGAAGAAGAATTAACCACAGGCTCAGTCTGCCGCCCGGAAGCAGAATAGGGCCTAAAGCAATCCTGCGCTTTTGCGGCCAGATCCCAAGAGAGCGAGTTGAAAAATGGAGCTCAGGGGCACTGCAATTCACAAACCTGCAGACTTATAAATGATAACTCTCGTCTACAAATATATTGAGGGAAGGCAACAAAGAGGATTTGAAAGCAAGGCAGAATTGCAGGAAACAGATTACAGGAGGCAGATTCGAATCGCCTTTAAAGCACAAGAAAAGCGGCAAAACCTCGACAATGATGCCCTTGGCCAAAAAGGGCGTATGCGTTTTTTGATGAATATATTCAGGAAAAAACGCATACGCCCTTTTTGGCCAACCAAGCAACCTGGAAAGGCAAATCATTGCTACACAGAAGTCTCGCTTCCCATCGGTCAAAAGGGCCATGCTGAATAAAGGGTCAAAACCAGAAATGCAGGACAGGCCACGGAGAAACGGGAGCCTTGCTACGCTGATGGGCGGGATGTAAATTGCCAACAGCCACTCTGGAGAAGTGTACGGTGTGTCCTGAAACATTTACAAAACTCAGCTTAGAGAGCATAGGGCACTTCCACTCATGGGCGTATAAATTGGGAAAACTAAAAATCAGCAAGACACAAGCACCCCAAAGTTTAGGGCTGCTCTGTTGACAAGAACCTCCACTTCGTTACACCTTAAATATCCCAGGAAAGAGAAAAATGGATAAAGAAGTTGTGGTCCTTATGTACAATGGAATATCACTCAGCCATGAAATCAACGTCATAAGGCTAGTAGCAGCATGATGAGTGGATTTAGGTACGACGATTCTAAGTGCAATAAGTCACACAGAAAAAGACACTTATCATAAGATATCACTTATAGAGGGAATGTAAAAACCGCTACCCTTGAACTGAATTACAAAACAGAACAGAGTCACACGGTTAGAAAACACACTACGGCTGCCTAACGGGAAAGATGAGGTGGGGTGATGCATAAAACAAGGGTTTCAAATTAGCTCAGATACCGTTCCATAAACCCAATATGTAATAGAGAAGACCTACTCCTTGCTCAGGGAACTGGACTCAACACCCCCTATTCACCGCCCAAGAATATATCTGACTAGTAAGAATCTTAAAACCTATGTATTGATATCTCTCTGTAAGTGAGTCAAGTGGGTGTAAAGCTGCATAAACACAGCAGTGAAAAGCAGCTAAACCCCATTATAAAACTCAATTAATTTTAAAAACCCGTGAAACAAAGACAGTGAAAGAGAGAGAAATTCTTACAAAATTCGTTCAGGGGCTGTGATGCCACCTGGATTGACCATATCTAGACCCGCAGCTGATTGAGACATAAGGGTGGACACTCGTGGGGCTAAGGGGTTTGGTGAGGTTCGGTGAGCAAACGCAGACGCTTTAAAGTAATACTGCGTGGTACCCATCCAATGGGTCCCAAATCTCCAGGTTCAAGGGCATCTTCCTACATCGAAAACATGCATGAGAAACCCAGATGATGGTCCACCGAGTGATCGGGAAAGGTTTCTAAAACGCACCTCATTTCTCATCTCCTTGTGCTCGGGTTCGCCATTCCAGCCGCTTTACTAGCAATCTCCCTCCTTGGAGAATCAGCACCTTTAACCTCCTGTTCCATACAGGTGGCAATTTGAACTGAGGATGAACGGGAAGACGGGGAACCAATGAGAGACTAGCTCTAGGTGTTGGGACAGGCACAGGTCACTCTATTTTCCCATCAGGAAGAAGAATTAACCACAGGCTCATTCTGCCGCCCGGAAGCAGAATAGGGCCTAAAGCAATCCTGCGCTTTTGCGGCCAGCTCCCAAGAGAGCGAGTTGAAAAATGGAGCTCAGGGGCACTGCAATTCACAAACCTGCAGACTTATAAATGATAACTCTCGTCTACAAATATATTGAGGGAAGGCAACAAAGAGGATTTGAAAGCAAGGCAGAATTGCAGGAAACAGATTACAGGAGGCAGATTCGAATCGCCTTTAAAGCACAAGAAAAGCGGCAAAACCTCGACAATGATGCCCTTGGCCAAAAAGGGCGTATGCGTTTTTTGATGAATATATTCAGGAAAAAACGCATACGCCCTTTTTGGCCAACCAAGCAACCTGGAAAGGCAAATCAGCGCTACACAGAAGTCTCGCTTCCCATCGGTCAAAAGGGCCATGCTGAATAAAGGGTCAAAACCAGACATGCAGGACAGGCCACGGAGAAACGGGAGCCTTGCTACGCTGATGGGCGGGATGTAAATTGCCAACAGCCACTCTGGAGAAGTGTACGGTGTGTCCTGAAACATTTACAAAACTCAGCTTAGAGAGCATAAGGCACTTCCACTCATGGGCGTATAAATTGGGAAAACTAAAAATCAGCAAGACACAAGCACCCCAAAGTTTAGGGCTGCTCTGTTGACAAGAACCTCCACTTCGTTACACCTTAAATATCCCAGGAAAGAGAAAAATGGATAAAGAAGTTGTGGTCCTTATGTACAATGGAATATCACTCAGCCATGAAATCAACGTCATAAGGCTAGTAGCAGCATGATGAGTGGATTTAGGTACGACGATTCTAAGTGAAATAAGTCACACAGAAAAAGACATTTATCATAAGATATCACTTATAGAGGGAATGTAAAAACCGCTACCCTTGAAATGAATTACAAAACAGAACAGAGTCACACGGTTAGAAAACACAGTATGGCTGCCTAACGGGGAAGGTGAGGTGGGGTGATGCATAAAACAAGGGTTTCAAATTAGCTCAGATACCGTTCCATAAACCCAATATATAATAGAGAAGACCTACTCCTTGCTCAGGGAACTGGACTCAACACCCCCTATTCACCGCCCAAGAATATATCTGACTAGTAAGAATCTTAAAACCTATGTATTGATATCTCTCTGTAAGTGAGTCAAGTGGGTGTAAAGCTGCATAAACACAGCAGTGAAAAGCAGCTAAACCCCATTATAAAACACAATTAATTTTAAAAACCCGTGAAACAAAGACAGTGAAAGAGAGAGAAATTCTTACAAAATTCGTTCAGGGGCTGTGATGCCACCTGGATTGACCATATCTAGACCTGCAGCTGATTGAGACATAAGGGTGGACACTCTTGGGGCTGAGAGGTTTGGTGAGGTTGGGTGAGCAAACGCAGACGCTTTAAAGTAATACTGCGTGGTACCCATCCCATGGGTCCCAAATCTCCAGGTTCAAGGGCATCTTCCTACATCGAAAACATGCATGAGAAACCCAGAAGATGGTCCACCGAGTGATCGGGAAAGGTTTCTAAAACGCACCTCATTTCTCATCTCCTTGTGCTCGGGTTCGCCATTCCAGCCACTTTACTAGCAATCTCCCTCCTTGGAGAATCAGCACCTTTAACCTCCTGTTCCATACAGGTGGCAATTTGAACTGAGGATGAACGGGAAGACGGGGAACCAATGAGAGACTACCTCTAGGTGTTGGGACAGGCACAGGTCACTCTATTTTCCCATCAGGATGAAGAATTACCCACAGGCTCAGTCTGCCGCCCGGAAGCAGAATAGGGCCTAAAGCAATCCTGCGCTTTTGCGGCCAGCTCCCAAGAGAGCGAGTTGAAAAATGGAGCTCAGGGGCACTGCAATTCACAAACCTGCAGACTTATAAATGATAACTCTCGTCTACAAATATATTGAGGGAAGGCAACAAAGAGGATTTGAAAGCAAGGCAGAATTGCAGGAAACAGATTACAGGAGGCAGATTCGAATCGCCTTTAAAGCACAAGAAAAGCGGCAAAACCTCGACAATGATGCCCTTGGCCAAAAAGGGCGTATGCGTTTTTTGATGAATATATTCAGGTAAAAACGCATACGCCCTTTTTGGCCAACCAAGCAACCTGGAAAGGCAAATCAGCGCTACACAGAAGTCTCGCTTCCCATCGGTCAAAAGGGCCATGCTGAATAAAGTGTCAAAACCAGAAATGCAGGACAGGCCACGGAGAAACGGGAGCCTTGCTACGCTGATGGGCGGGATGTAAATTGCCAACAGCCACTCTGGAGAAGTGTACGGTGTGTCCTGAAACATTTACAAAACTCAGCTTAGAGAGCATAGGGCACTTCCACTCATGGGCGTATAAATTGGGAAAACTAAAAATCAGCAAGACACAAGCACCCCAAAGTTTAGGGCTGCTCTGTTGACAAGAACCTCCACTTCGTTACACCTTAAATATCCCAGGAAAGAGAAAAATGGATAAAGAAGTTGTGGTCCTTATGTACAATGGAATATCACTCAGCCATGAAATCAACGTCATAAGGCTAGTAGCAGCATGATGAGTGGATTTAGGTACGACGATTCTAAGTGCAATAAGTCACACAGAAAAAGACACTTATCATAAGATATCACTTATAGAGGGAATGTAAAAACCGCTACCCTTGAACTGAATTACAAAACAGAACAGAGTCACACGGTTAGAAAACACACTACGGCTGCCTAACGGGAAAGGTGAGGTGGGGTGATGCATAAAACAAGGGTTTCAAATTAGCTCAGATACCGTTCCATAAACCCAATATGTAATAGAGAAGACCTACTCCTTGCTCAGGGAACTGGACTCAACACCCCCTATTCACCGCCCAAGAATATATCTGACTAGTAAGAATCTTAAAACCTATGTATTGATATCTCTCTGTAAGTGAGTCAAGTGGGTGTAAAGCTGCATAAACACAGCAGTGAAAAGCAGCTAAACCCCATTATAAAACTCAATTAATTTTAAAAACCCGTGAAACAAAGACAGTGAAAGAGAGAGAAATTCTTACAAAATTCGTTCAGGGGCTGTGATGCCACCTGGATTGACCATATCTAGACCCGCAGCTGATTGAGACATAAGGGTGGACACTCGTGGGGCTAAGGGGTTTGGTGAGGTTCGGTGAGCAAACGCAGACGCTTTAAAGTAATACTGCGTGGTACCCATCCAATGGGTCCCAAATCTCCAGGTTCAAGGGCATCTTCCTACATCAAAAACATGCATGAGAAACCCAGAAGATGGTCCACCGAGTGATCGGGAAAGGTTTCTAAAACGCACCTCATTTCTCATCTCCTTGTGCTCGGGTTCGCCATTCCAGCCGCTTTACTAGCAATCTCCCTCCTTGGAGAATCAGCACCTTTAACCTCCTGTTCCATACAGGTGGCAATTTGAACTGAGGATGAACGGGAAGACGGGGAACCAATGAGAGACTAGCTCTAGGTGTTGGGACAGGCACAGGTCACTCTATTTTCCCATCAGGAAGAAGAATTAACCACAGGCTCATTCTGCCGCCCGGAAGCAGAATAGGGCCTAAAGCAATCCTGCGCTTTTGCGGCCAGCTCCCAAGAGAGCGAGTTGAAAAATGGAGCTCAGGGGCACTGCAATTCACAAACCTGCAGACTTATAAATGATAACTCTCGTCTACAAATATATTGAGGGAAGGCAACAAAGAGGATTTGAAAGCAAGGCAGAATTGCAGGAAACAGATTACAGGAGGCAGATTCGAATCGCCTTTAAAGCACAAGAAAAGCGGCAAAACCTCGACAATGATGCCCTTGGCCAAAAAGGGCGTATGCGTTTTTTGATGAATATATTCAGGAAAAAACGCATACGCCCTTTTTGGCCAACCAAGCAACCTGGAAAGGCAAATCAGCGCTACACAGAAGTCTCGCTTCCCATCGGTCAAAAGGGCCATGCTGAATAAAGGGTCAAAACCAGAAATGCAGGACAGGCCACTGAGAAACGGGAGCCTTGCTACGCTGATGGGCGGGATATAAATTGCCAACAGCCACTCTGGAGAAGTGTACGGTGTGTCCTGAAACATTTACAAAACTCAGCTTAGAGAGCATAGGGCACTTCCACTCATGGGCGTATAAATTGGGAAAACTAAAAATCAGCAAGACACAAGCACCCCAAAGTTTAGGGCTGCTCTGTTGACAAGAACCTCCACTTCGTTACACCTTAAATATCCCAGGAAAGAGAAAAATGGATAAAGAAGTTGTGGTCCTTATGTACAATGGAATATCACTCAGCCATGAAATCAACGTCATAAGGCTAGTAGCAGCATGATGAGTGGATTTAGGTACGACGATTCTAAGTGAAATATGTCACACAGAAAAAGACATTTATCATAAGATATCACTTATAGAGGGAATGTAAAAACCGCTACCCTTGAACTGAATTACAAAACAGAACAGAGTCACACGGTTAGAAAACACACTATGGCTGCCTAACGGGAAAGGTGAGGTGGGGTGATGCATAAAACAAGGGTTTCAAATTAGCTCAGATACCGTTCCATAAACCCAATATGTAATAGAGAAGACCTACTCCTTGCTCAGGGAACTGGACTCAACACCCCCTATTCACCGCCCAAGAATATATCTGACTAGTAAGAATCTTAAAACCTATGTATTGATATCTCTCTGTAAGTGAGTCAAGTGGGTGTAAAGCTGCATAAACACAGCAGTGAAAAGCAGCTAAACCCCATTATAAAACTCAATTAATTTTAAAAACCCGTGAAAAAAAGACAGTGAAAGAGAGAGAAATTCTTACAAAATTCGTTCAGGGGCTGTGATGCCACCTGAATTGACCATATCTAGACCTGCAGCTGATTGAGACATAAGGGTGGACACTCTTGGGGCTGAGAGGTTTGGTGAGGTTGGGTGAGCAAACGCAGACGCTTTAAAGTAATACTGCGTGGTACCCATCCCATGGGTCCCAAATCTCCAGGTTCAAGGGCATCTTCCTACATCGAAAACATGCATGAGAAACCCAGAAGATGGTCCACCGAGTGATCGGGAAAGGTTTCTAAAACGCACCTCATTTCTCATCTCCTTGTGCTCGGGTTCGCCATTCCAGCCGCTTTACTAGCAATCTCCCTCCTTGGAGAATCAACACCTTTAACCTCCTGTTCCATACAGGTGGCAATTTGAACTGAGGATGAACGGGAAGACGGGGAACCAATGAGAGACTAGCTCTAGGTGTTGGGACAGGCACAGGTCACTCTATTTTCCCATCAGGAAGAAGAATTAACCACAGGCTCATTCTGCCGCCCGGAAGCAGAATAGGGCCTAAAGCAATCCTGCGCTTTTGCGGCCAGCTCCCAAGAGAGCGAGTTGAAAAATGGAGCTCAGGGGCACTGCAATTCACAAACCTGCAGACTTATAAATGATAACTCTCGTCTACAAATATATTGAGGGAAGGCAACAAAGAGGATTTGAAAGCAAGGCAGAATTGCAGGAAACAGATTACAGGAGGCAGATTCGAATCGCCTTTAAAGCACAAGAAAAGCGGCAAAACCTCGACAATGATGCCCTTGGCCAAAAAGGGCGTATGCGTTTTTTCCTGAATATATTCAGGAAAAAACGCATACGCCCTTTTTGGCCAACCAAGCAACCTGGAAAGGCAAATCAGCGCTACACAGAAGTCTCGCTTCCCATCGGTCAAAAGGGCCATGCTGAATAAAGGGTCAAAACCAGAAATGCAGGACAGGCCACCGAGAAACGGGAGCCTTGCTACGCTGATGGGCGGGATATAAATTGCCAACAGCCACTCTGGAGAAGTGTACGGTGTGTCCTGAAACATTTACAAAACTCAGCTTAGAGAGCATAGGGCACTTCCACTCATGGGCGTATAAATTGGGAAAACTAAAAATCAGCAAGACACAAGCACCCCAAAGTTTAGGGCTGCTCTGTTGACAAGAACCTCCACTTCGTTACACCTTAAATATCCCAGGAAAGAGAAAAATGGATAAAGAAGTTGTGGTCCTTATGTACAATGGAATATCACTCAGCCATGAAATCAACGTCATAAGGCTAGTAGCAGCATGATGAGTGGATTTAGGTACGACGATTCTAAGTGCAATAAGTCACACAGAAAAAGACACTTATCATAAGATATCACTTATAGAGGGAATGTAAAAACCGCTACCCTTGAACTGAATTACAAAACAGAACAGAGTCACACGGTTAGAAAACACACTATGGCTGCCTAACGGGAAAGGTGAGGTGGGGTGATGCATAAAACAAGGGTTTCAAAAGAGCTCAGATACCGTTCCATAAACCCAATACGTAATTGACAAGACCTACTCCTTGCTCAGGGAACTGGACTCAACACCCCCTATTCACCGCCCAAGAATATATCTGACTAGTAAGAATCTAAAAACCTATGTATTGATATCTCTCTGTAAGTGAGTCAAGTGGGTGTAAAGCTGCATAAACACAGCAGTGAAAAGCAGGTAAACCCCATTATAAAACTCAATTAATTTTAAAAACCCGTGAAACAAAGACAGTGAAAGAGAGAGAAATTCTTACAAAATTCGTTCAGGGGCTGTGATGCCACCTGAATTGACCATATCTAGACCTGCAGCTGATTGAGACATAAGGGTGGACACTCTTGGGGCTGAGAGGTTTGGTGAGGTTGGGTGAGCAAATGCAGACGCTTTAAAGTAATACTGCGTGGTACCCATCCCATGGGTCCCAAATCTCCAGGTTCAAGGGCATCTTCCTACATCGAAAACATGCATGAGAAACCCAGAAGACGGTCCATCGAGTGATCGGGAAAGGTTTCTAAAACGCACCTCATTTCTCATCTACTTGTGCTCGGGTTCGCCATTCCAGCCGCTTTACTAGCAATCTCCCTCCTTGGAGAATCAGCACCTTTAACCTCCTGTTCCATACAGGTGGCAATTTGAACGGAGGATGAACGGGAAGACGGGGAACCAATGAGAGACTAGCTCTAGGTGTTGGGACAGGCACAGGTCACTCTATTTTCCCATCAGGAAGAAGAATTAACCACAGGCTCAGTCTGCCTCCCGGAAGCAGAATAGGGCCTAAACCAATCCTGCGCTTTTGCGGCCAGCTCCCAAGAGAGCGAGTTGAAAAATGGAGCTCAGGGGCACTGCAATTCACAAACCTGCAGACTTATAAATGATAACTCTCGTCTACAAATATATTGAGGGAAGGCAACTAAGAGGATTTGAAAGCAAGGCAGAATTGCAGGAAACAGATTTTAGGAGGCAGATTCGAATCGCCTTTAAAGCACAAGAAAAGCGGCAAAACCTCGACAATGATGCCCTTGGCCAAAAAGGGCGTATGCGTTTTTTCCTGAATATATTCAGGAAAAAACGCATACGCCCTTTTTGGCCAACCAAGCAACCTGGAAAGGCAAATCAGCGCTACAAAGAAGTCTCGCTTCCCATCGGTCAAAAGGGCCATGCTGAATAAAGTGTCAAAACCAGAAATGCAGGACAGGCCACGGAGAAACGGGAGCCTTGCTACGCTGATGGGCGGGATGTAAATTGCCAACAGCCACTCTGGAGAAGTGTACGGTGTGTCCTGAAACATTTACAAAACTCAGCTTAGAGAGCATAGGGCACTTCCACTCATGGGCGTATAAATTGGGAAAACTAAAAATCAGCAAGACACAAGCACCCCAAAGTTTAGGGCTGCTCTGTTGACAAGAACCTCCACTTCGTTACACCTTAAATATCCCAGGAAAGAGAAAAATGGATAAAGAAGTTGTGGTCCTTATGTACAATGGAATATCACTCAGCCATGAAATCAACGTCATAAGGCTAGTAGCAGCATGATGAGTGGATTTAGGTACGACGATTCTAAGTGCAATAAGTCACACAGAAAAAGACACTTATCATAAGATATCACTTATAGAGGGAATGTAAAAACCGCTACCCTTGAACTGAATTACAAAACAGAACAGAGTCACACGGTTAGAAAACACACTACGGCTGCCTAACGGGAAAGGTGAGGTGGGGTGATGCATAAAACAAGGGTTTCAAATTAGCTCAGATACCGTTCCATAAACCCAATATGTAATAGAGAAGACCTACTCCTTGCTCAGGGAACTGGACTCAACACCCCCTATTCACCGCCCAAGAATATATCTGACTAGTAAGAATCTTAAAACCTATGTATTGATATCTCTCTGTAAGTGAGTCAAGTGGGTGTAAAGCTGCATAAACACAGCAGTGAAAAGCAGCTAAACCCCATTATAAAACTCAATTAATTTTAAAAACCCGTGAAAAAAAGACAGTGAAAGAGAGAGAAATTCTTACAAAATTCGTTCAGGGGCTGTGATGCCACCTGGATTGACCATATCTAGACCTTCAGCTGATTGAGACATAAGGGTGGACACTCTTGGGGCTGAGAGGTTTGGTGAGGTTGGGTGAGCAAACGCAGACGCTTTAAAGTAATACTGCGTGGTACCCATCCCATGGGTCCCAAATCTCCAGGTTCAAGGGCATCTTCCTACATCGAAAACATGCATGAGAAACCCAGAAGACGGTCCACCGAGTGATCGGGAAAGGTTTCTAAAACGCACCTCATTTCTCCTCTCCTTGTGTTCGGGTTCGCCATTCCAGCCACTTTACTAGCAATCTCCCTCCTTGGAGAATCAGCACCTTTAACCTCCTGTTCCATACAGGTGGCAATTTGAACTGAGGATGAACGGGAAGACGGGGAACCAATGAGAGACTAGCTCTAGGTGTTGGGACAGGCACAGGTCACTCTATTTTCCCATCAGGAAGAAGAATTAACCACAGGCTCAGTCTGCCTCCCGGAAGCAGAATAGGGCCTAAAGCAATCCTGCACTTTTGCGGCCAGCTCCCAAGAGAGCGAGTTGAAAAATGGAGCTCAGGGGCACTGCAATTCACAAACCTGCAGACTTATAAATGATAACTCTCGTCTACAAATATATTGAGGGAAGGCAACAAAGAGGATTTGAAAGCAAGGCAGAATTGCAGGAAACTGATTTCAGGAGGCAGATTCGAATCGCCTTTAAAGCACAGGAAAAGCGGCAAAACCTCGACAATGATGCCCTTGGCCAAAAAGGGCGTATGCGTTTTTTCCTGAATATATTCAGGAAAAAACGCATACGCCCTTTTTGGCCAACCAAGCAACCTGGAAAGGCAAATCAGCGCTACACAGAAGTCTCGCTTCCCATCGGTCAAAAGGGCCATGCTGAATAAAGTGTCAAAACCAGAAATGCAGGACAGGCCACGGAGAAACGGGAGCCTTGCTACGCTGATGGGCGGGATGTAAATTGCCAATAGCCACTCTGGAGAAGTGTACGGTGTGTCCTGAAACATTTAGAAAACTCAGCTTAGAGAGCATAGGGCACTTCCACTCATGGGCGTATAAATTGGGAAAACTAAAAATCAGCAAGACACAAGCACCCCAAAGTTTAGGGCTGCTCTGTTGACAAGAACCTCCACTTCGTTACACCTTAAATATCCCAGGAAAGAGAAAAATGGATAAAGAAGTTGTGGTCCTTATGTACAATGGAATATCACTCAGCCATGAAATCAACGACATAAGGCTAGTAGCAGCATGATGAGTGGATTTAGGTACGACGATTCTAAGTCAAATAAGTCACACAGAAAAAGACACTTATCATAAGATATCACTTATAGAGGGAATGTAAAAACCGCTACCCTTGAACTGAATTACAAAACAGAACAGAGTCACACGGTTAGAAAACACACTATGGCTGCCTAACGGGAAAGGTGAGGTGGGGTGATGCATAAAACAAGGGTTTCAAATTAGCTCAGATACCGTTCCATAAACCGAATACGTAATTGACAAGACCTACTCCTTGCTCAGGGAACTGGACTCAACACCCCCTATTCACCGCCCAAGAATATATCTGACTAGTAAGAATCTTAAAACCTATGTATTGATATCTGTCTGTAAGTGAGTCAAGTGGGTGTAAAGCTGCATAAACACAGCAGTGAAAAGCAGCTAAACCCCATTATAAAACTCAATTAATTTTAAAAACCCGTGAAACAAAGACAGTGAAAGGGAGGGAAATTCTTACAAAATTCGTTCAGGGGCTGTGATGCCACCTGGATTGACCATATCTAGACCCGCAGCTGATTGAGACATAAGGGTGGACACTCTTGGGGCTGAGGGGTTTGGTGAGGTTGGGTGAGCAAACGCAGACGCTTTAAAGTAATACTGCCTGGTACCCATCCCATGGGTCCCAAATCTCCAGGTTGAAGGGCATCTTCCTACATCGAAAACATGCATGAGAAACCCAGAAGACGGTCCACCGAGTGATCGGGAAAGGTTTCTAAAACGCACCTCATTTCTCATCTCCTTGTGCTCGGGTTCGCCATTCCAGCCGCTTTACTAGCAATCTCCCTCCTTGGAGAATCAGCACCTTTAACCTCCTGTTCCATACAGGTGGCAATTTGAACTGAGGATGAACGGGAAGACGGGGAACCAATGAGAGACTAGCTCTAGGTGTTGGGACAGGCACAGGTCACTCTATTTTCCCATCAGGAAGAAGAATTAACCACAGGCTCAGTCTGCCGCCCGGAAGCAGAATAGGGCCTAAAGCAATCCTGCGCTTTTGCGGCCAGCTCCCAAGAGAGCGAGTTGAAAAATGGAGCTCAGGGGCACTGCAATTCACAAACCTGCAGACTTATAAATGATAACTCTCGTCTACAAATATATTGAGGGAAGGCAACAAAGAGGATTTGAAAGCAAGGCAGAATTGCAGGAAACAGATTACAGGAGGCAGATTCGAATCGCCTTTAAAGCACAAGAAAAGCGGCAAAACCTCGACAATGATGCCCTTGGCCAAAAAGGGCGTATGCGTTTTTTGATGAATATATTCAGGAAAAAACGCATACGCCCTTTTTGGCCAACCAAGCAACCTGGAAAGGCAAATCATCGCTACACAGAAGTCTCGCTTCCCATTGGTCAAAAGGGCCATGCTGAATAAAGGGTCAAAACCAGAAATGCAGGACAGGCCACGGAGAAACGGGAGCCTTGCTACGCTGATGGGCGGGATGTAAATTGCCAACAGCCACTCTGGAGAAGTGTACGGTGTGTCCTGAAACATTTACAAAACTCAGCTTAGAGAGCATAGGGCACTTCCACTCATGGGCGTATAAATTGGGAAAACTAAAAATCAGCAAGACACAAGCACCCCAAAGTTTAGGGCTGCTCTGTTGACAAGAACCTCCACTTCGTTACACCTTAAATATCCCAGGAAAGAGAAAAATGGATAAAGAAGTTGTGGTCCTTATGTACAATGGAATATCACTCAGCCATGAAATCAACGTCATAAGGCTAGTAGCAGCATGATGAGTGGATTTAGGTACGACGATTCTAAGTGCAATAAGTCACACAGAAAAAGACACTTATCATAAGATATCACTTATAGAGGGAATGTAAAAACCGCTACCCTTGAACTGAATTACAAAACAGAACAGAGTCACACGGTTAGAAAACACACTACGGCTGCCTAACGGGAAAGGTGAGGTGGGGTGATGCATAAAACAAGGGTTTCAAATTAGCTCAGATACCGTTCCATAAACCCAATATGTAATAGAGAAGACCTACTCCTTGCTCAGGGAACTGGACTCAACACCCCCTATTCACCGCCCAAGAATATATCTGACTAGTAAGAATCTTAAAACCTATGTATTGATATCTCTCTGTAAGTGAGTCAAGTGGGTGTAAAGCTGCATAAACACAGCAGTGAAAAGCAGCTAAACCCCATTATAAAACTCAATTAATTTTAAAAACCCGTGAAACAAAGACAGTGAAAGAGAGAGAAATTCTTACAAAATTCGTTCAGGGGCTGTGATGCCACCTGGATTGACCATATCTAGACCCGCAGCTGATTGAGACATAAGGGTGGACACTCGTGGGGCTAAGGGGTTTGGTGAGGTTCGGTGAGCAAACGCAGACGCTTTAAAGTAATACTGCGTGGTACCCATCCAATGGGTCCCAAATCTCCAGGTTCAAGGGCATCTTCCTACATCGAAAACATGCATGAGAAACCCAGAAGATGGTCCACCGAGTGATCGGGAAAGGTTTCTAAAACGCACCTCATTTCTCATCTCCTTGTGCTCGGGTTCGCCATTCCAGCCGCTTTACTAGCAATCTCCCTCCTTGGAGAATCAGCACCTTTAACCTCCTGTTCCATACAGGTGGCAATTTGAACTGAGGATGAACGGGAAGACGGGGAACCAATGAGAGACTAGCTCTAGGTGTTGGGACAGGCACAGGTCACTCTATTTTCCCATCAGGAAGAAGAATTAACCACAGGCTCATTCTGCCGCCCGGAAGCAGAATAGGGCCTAAAGCAATCCTGCGCTTTTGCGGCCAGCTCCCAAGAGAGCGAGTTGAAAAATGGAGCTCAGGGGCACTGCAATTCACAAACCTGCAGACTTATAAATGATAACTCTCGTCTACAAATATATTGAGGGAAGGCAACAAAGAGGATTTGAAAGCAAGGCAGAATTGCAGGAAACAGATTTCAGGAGGCAGATTCGAATCGCCTTTAAAGCACAGGAAAAGCGGCAAATCCTCGACAATGATGCCCTTGGCCCAAAAGGGCGTATGCGTTTTTTGATGAATATATTCAGGAAAAAACGCATACGCCCTTTTTGGCCAACCAAGCAACCTGGAAAGGCAAATCAGCGCTACACAGAAGTCTCGCTTCCCATCGGTCAAAAGGGCCATGCTGAATAAAGGGTCAAAACCAGACATGCAGGACAGGCCACGGAGAAACGGGAGCCTTGCTACGCTGATGGGCGGGATGTAAATTGCCAACAGCCACTCTGGAGAAGTGTACGGTGTGTCCTGAAACATTTACAAAACTCACCTTAGAGAGCATAAGGCACTTGCACTCATGGGCGTATAAATTGGGAAAACTAAAAATCAGCAAGACACAAGCACCCCAAAGTTTAGGGCTGCTCTGTTGACAAGAACCTCCACTTCGTTACACCTTAAATATCCCAGGAAAGAGAAAAATGGATAAAGAAGTTGTGGTCCTTATGTACAATGGAATATCACTCAGCCATGAAATCAACGTCATAAGGCTAGTAGCAGCATGATGAGTGGATTTAGGTACGACGATTCTAAGTGAAATAAGTCACACAGAAAAAGACATTTATCATAAGATATCACTTATAGAGGGAATGTAAAAACCGCTACCCTTGAAATGAATTACAAAACAGAACAGAGTCACACGGTTAGAAAACACACTATGGCTGCCTAACGGGGAAGGTGAGGTGGGGTGATGCATAAAACAAGGGTTTCAAATTAGCTCAGATACCGTTCCATAAACCCAATATATAATAGAGAAGACCTACTCCTTGCTCAGGGAACTGGACTCAACACCCCCTATTCACCGCCCAAGAATATATCTGACTAGTAAGAATCTTAAAACCTATGTATTGATATCTCTCTGTAAGTGAGTCAAGTGGGTGTAAAGCTGCATAAACACAGCAGTGAAAAGCAGCTAAACCCCATTATAAAACTCAATTAATTTTAAAAACCCGTGAAAAAAAGACAGTGAAAGAGAGAGAAATTCTTACAAAATTCGTTCAGGGGCTGTGATGCCACCTGAATTGACCATATCTAGACCTGCAGCTGATTGAGACATAAGGGTGGACACTCTTGGGGCTGAGAGGTTTGGTGAGGTTGGGTGAGCAAACGCAGACGCTTTAAAGTAATACTGCGTGGTACCCATCCCATGGGTCCCAAATCTCCAGGTTCAAGGGCATCTTCCTACATCGAAAACATGCATGAGAAACCCAGAAGACGGTCCACCGAGTGATCGGGAAAGGTTTCTAAAACGCACCTCATTTCTCCTCTCCTTGTGCTCGGGTTCGCCATTCCAGCCACTTTACTAGCAATCTCCCTCCTTGGAGAATCAGCACCTTTAACCTCCTGTTCCATACAGGTGGCAATTTGAACTGAGGATGAACGGGAAGACGGGGAACCAATGAGAGACTAGCTCTAGGTGTTGGGACAGGCACAGGTCACTCTATTTTCCCATCAGGAAGAAGAATTAACCACAGGCTCAGTCTGCCTCCCGGAAGCACAATAGGGCCTAAAGCAATCCTGCGCTTTTGCGGCCAGCTCCCAAGAGAGCGAGTTGAAAAATGGAGCTCAGGGGCACTGCAATTCACAAACCTGCAGACTTATAAATGATAACTCTCGTCTACAAATATATTGAGGGAAGGCAACAAAGAGGATTTGAAAGCAAGGCAGAATTGCAGGAAAATGATTTCAGGAGGCAGATTCGAATCGCCTTTAAAGCACAGGAAAAGCGGCAAAACCTCGACAATGATGCCCTTGGCCAAAAAGGGCGTATGCGTTTTTTCCTGAATATATTCAGGAAAAAACGCATACGCCCTTTTTGGCCAACCAAGCAACCTGGAAAGGCAAATCAGCGCTACACAGAAGTCTCGCTTCCCATCGGTCAAAAGGGCCATGCTGAATAAAGGGTCAAAACCAGAAATGCAGGACAGGCCACTGAGAAACGGGAGCCTTGCTACGCTGATGGGCGGGATGTAAATTGCCAACAGCCACTCTGGAGAAGTGTACGGTGTGTCCTGAAACATTTACAAAACTCAGCTTAGAGAGCATAGGGCACTTCCACTCATGGGCGTATAAATTGGGAAAACTAAAAATCAGCAAGACACAAGCACCCCAAAGTTTAGGGCTGCTCTGTTGACAAGAACCTCCACTTCGTTACACCTTAAATATCCCAGGAAAGAGAAAAATGGATAAAGAAGTTGTGGTCCTTATGTACAATGGAATATCACTCAGCCATGAAATCAACGTCATAAGGCTAGTAGCAGCATGATGAGTGGATTTAGGTACGACGATTCTAAGTGCAATAAGTCACACAGAAAAAGACACTTATCATAAGATATCACTTATAGAGGGAATGTAAAAACCGCTACCCTTGAACTGAATTACAAAACAGAACAGAGTCACACGGTTAGAAAACACACTATGGCTGCCTAACGGGAAAGGTGAGGTGGGGTGATGCATAAAACAAGGGTTTCAAAAGAGCTCAGATACCGTTCCATAAACCCAATACGTAATTGACAAGACCTACTCCTTGCTCAGGGAACTGGACTCAACACCCCCTATTCACCGCCCAAGAATATATCTGACTAGTAAGAATCTTAAAACCTATGTATTGATATCTCTCTGGAAGTGAGTCAAGTGGGTGTAAAGCTGCATAAACACAGCAGTGAAAAGCAGCTAAACCCCATTATAAAACTCAATTAATTTTAAAAACCCGTGAAACAAAGACAGTGAAAGGGAGAGAAATTCTTACAAAATTCGTTCAGGCGCTGTGATGCCACCTGGATTGACCATATCTAGAACCGCAGCTGATTGAGACATAAGGGTGGACACTCTTGGGGCTGAGGGGTTTGGAGAGGTTCGGTGAGCAAACGCAGACGCTTTAAAGTAATACTGCGTGGTACCCATCCCATGGGTCCCAAATCTCCAGGTTCAAGGGCATCTTCCTACATCGAAAACATGCATGAGAAACCCAGAAGATGGTCCACCGAGTGATCGGGAAAGGTTTCTAAAACGCACCTCATTTCTCATCTCCTTGTGCTCAGGTTCGCCATTCCAGCCGCTTTACTAGCAATCTGCCTCCTTGGAGAATCAGCACCTTTAACCTCCTGTTCCATACAGTTGGCAATTTGAACTGAGGATGAACGGGAAGACGGGGAACCAATGAGAGACTAGCTCTAGGTGTTGGGACAGGCACAGGTCACTCTATTTTCCCATCAGGATGAAGAATTACCCACAGGCTCAGTCTGCCGCCCGGAAGCAGAATAGGGCCTAAAGCAATCCTGCGCTTTTGCGGCCAGCTCCCAAGAGAGCGAGTTGAAAAATGGAGCTCAGGGGCACTGCAATTCACAAACCTGCAGACTTATAAATGATAACTCTCGTCTACAAATATATTGAGGGAAGGCAACAAAGAGGATTTGAAAGCAAGGCAGAATTGCAGGAAACAGATTTCAGGAGGCAGATTCGAATCGCCTTTAAAGCACAGGAAAAGCGGCAAAACCTCGACAATGATACCCTTGGCCAAAATGGGCGTATGCGTTTTTTCCTGAATATATTCAGGAAAAAACGCATACGCCCTTTTTGGCCAACCAAGCAACCTGGAAAGGCAAATCAGCGCTACACAGAAGTCTCGCTTCCCATCGGTCAAAAGGGCCATGCTGAATAAAGTGTCAAAACCAGAAATGCAGGACAGGCCACGGAGAAACGGGAGCCTTGCTACGCTGATGGGCGGGATGTAAATTGCCCACAGCCACTCTGGAGAAGTGTTCGGTGTGTCCTGAAATATTTACAAAACTCAGCTTAGAGAGCATAGGGCACTTCCACTCATGGGCGTATAAATTGGGAAAACTAAAAATCAGCAAGACACAAGCACCCCAAAGTTTAGGGCTGCTCTGTTGACAAGAACCTCCACTTCGTTACACCTTAAATATCCCAGGAAAGAGAAAAATGGATAAAGAAGTTGTGGTCCTTATGTACAATGGAATATCACTCAGCCATGAAATCAACGTCATAAGGCTAGTAGCAGCATGATGAGTGGATTTAGGTACGACGATTCTAAGTGCAATAAGTCACACAGAAAAAGACACTTATCATAAGATATCACTTATAGAGGGAATGTAAAAACCGCTACCCTTGAACTGAATTACAAAACAGAACAGAGTCACACGGTTAGAAAACACACTATGGCTGCCTAACGGGAAAGGTGAGGTGGGGTGATGCATAAAACAAGGGTTTCAAAAGAGCTCAGATACCGTTCCATAAACCCAATACGTAATTGACAAGACCTACTCCTTGCTCAGGGAACTGGACTCAACACCCCCTATTCACCGCCCAAGAATATATCTGACTAGTAAGAATCTTAAAACCTATGTATTGATATCTCTCTGGAAGTGAGTCAAGTGGGTGTAAAGCTGCATAAACACAGCAGTGAAAAGCAGCTAAACCCCATTATAAAACTCAATTAATTTTAAAAACCCGTGAAACAAAGACAGTGAAAGGGAGAGAAATTCTTACAAAATTCGTTCAGGCGCTGTGATGCCACCTGGATTGACCATATCTAGAACCGCAGCTGATTGAGACATAAGGGTGGACACTCTTGGGGCTGAGGGGTTTGGAGAGGTTCGGTGAGCAAACGCAGACGCTTTAAAGTAATACTGCGTGGTACCCATCCCATGGGTCCCAAATCTCCAGGTTCAAGGGCATCTTCCTACATCGAAAACATGCATGAGAAACCCAGAAGATGGTCCACCGAGTGATCGGGAAAGGTTTCTAAAACGCACCTCATTTCTCATCTCCTTGTGCTCAGGTTCGCCATTCCAGCCGCTTTACTAGCAATCTGCCTCCTTGGAGAATCAGCACCTTTAACCTCCTGTTCCATACAGTTG
The DNA here is from genome assembly GCF_028021215.1 of Eschrichtius robustus. Taxonomy (NCBI): domain Eukaryota; kingdom Metazoa; phylum Chordata; class Mammalia; order Artiodactyla; family Eschrichtiidae; genus Eschrichtius; species Eschrichtius robustus. The sequence continues at coordinate 45,170,807 of NC_090830.1, read as the reverse complement.
GCAATTTGAACTGAGGATGAACGGGAAGACGGGGAACCAATGAGAGACTAGCTCTAGGTGTTGGGACAGACACAGGTCACTCTATTTTCCCATCAGGATGAAGAATTACCCACAGGCTCAGTCTGCCGCCCGGAAGCAGAATAGGGCCTAAAGCAATCCTGCGCTTTTGCGGCCAGCTCCCAAGAGAGCGAGTTGAAAAATGGAGCTCAGGGGCACTGCAATTCACAAACCTGCAGACTTATAAATGATAACTCTCGTCTACAAATATATTGAGGGAAGGCAACAAAGAGGATTTGAAAGCAAGGCAGAATTGCAGGAAACAGATTTCAGGAGGCAGATTCGAATCGCCTTTAAAGCACAGGAAAAGCGGCAAAACCTCGACAATGATGCCCTTGGCCAAAATGGGCGTATGCGTTTTTTCCTGAATATATTCAGGAAAAAACGCATACGCCCTTTTTGGCCAACCAAGCAACCTGGAAAGGCAAATCAGCGCTACACAGAAGTCTCGCTTCCCATCGGTCAAAAGGGCCATGCTGAATAAAGTGTCAAAACCAGAAATGCAGGACAGGCCACGGAGAAACGGGAGCCTTGCTACGCTGATGGGCGGGATGTAAATTGCCAACAGCCACTCTGGAGAAGTGTACGGTGTGTCCTGAAACATTTAGAAAACTCAGCTTAGAGAGCATAGGGCACTTCCACTCATGGGCGTATAAATTGGGAAAACTAAAAATCAGCAAGACACAAGCACCCCAAAGTTTAGGGCTGCTCTGTTGACAAGAACCTCCACTTCGTTACACCTTAAATATCCCAGGAAAGAGAAAAATGGATAAAGAAGTTGTGGTCCTTATGTACAATGGAATATCACTCAGCCATGAAATCAACGTCATAAGGCTAGTAGCAGCATGATGAGTGGATTTAGGTACGACGATTCTAAGTGCAATAAGTCACACAGAAAAAGACACTTATCATAAGATATCACTTATAGAGGGAATGTAAAAACCGCTACCCTTGAACTGAATTACAAAACAGAACAGAGTCACACGGTTAGAAAACACACTATGGCTGCCTAACGGGAAAGGTGAGGTGGGGTGATGCATAAAACAAGGGTTTCAAATTAGCTCAGATACCGTTCCATAAACCGAATACGTAATTGACAAGACCTACTCCTTGCTCAGGGAACTGGACTCAACACCCCCTATTCACCGCCCAAGAATATATCTGACTAGTAAGAATCTTAAAACCTATGTATTGATATCTGTCTGTAAGTGAGTCAAGTGAGTGTAAAGCTGCATAAACACAGCAGTGAAAAGCAGCTAAACCCCATTATAAAACTCAATTAATTTTAAAAACCCGTGAAACAAAGACAGTGAAAGGGAGGGAATTTCTTACAAAATTCGTTCAGGGGCTGTGATGCCACCTGGATTGACCATATCTAGACCCGCAGCTGATTGAGACATAAGGGTGGACACTCTTGGGGCTGAGGGGTTTGGTGAGGTTGGGTGAGCAAACGCAGACGCTTTAAAGTAATACTGCCTGGTACCCATCCCATGGGTCCCAAATCTCCAGGTTCAAGGGCATCGTCCTACATCGAAAACATGCATGAGAAACCCAGAAGACGGTCCACCGAGTGATCGGGAAAGGTTTCTAAAACGCACCTCATTTCTCATCTCCTTGTGCTCGGGTTCGCCATTCCAGCCGCTTTACTAGCAATCTCCCTCCTTGGAGAATCAGCACCTTTAACCTCCTGTTCCATACAGGTGGCAATTTGAACTGAGGATGAACGGGAAGACGGGGAACCAATGAGAGACTAGCTCTAGGTGTTGGGACAGGCACAGGTCACTCTATTTTCCCATCAGGAAGAAGAATTAACCACAGGCTCAGTCTGCCGCCCGGAAGCAGAATAGGGCCTAAAGCAATCCTGCGCTTTTGCGGCCAGCTCCCAAGAGAGCGAGTTGAAAAATGGAGCTCAGGGGCACTGCAATTCACAAACCTGCAGACTTATAAATGATAACTCTCGTCTACAAATATATTGAGGGAAGGCAACAAAGAGGATTTGAAAGCAAGGCAGAATTGCAGGAAACAGATTACAGGAGGCAGATTCGAATCGCCTTTAAAGCACAAGAAAAGCGGCAAAACCTCGACAATGATGCCCTTGGCCAAAAAGGGCGTATGCGTTTTTTGATGAATATATTCAGGAAAAAACGCATACGCCCTTTTTGGCCAACCAAGCAACCTGGAAAGGCAAATCATTGCTACACAGAAGTCTCGCTTCCCATCGGTCAAAAGGGCCATGCTGAATAAAGGGTCAAAACCAGAAATGCAGGACAGGCCACGGAGAAACGGGAGCCTTGCTACGCTGATGGGCGGGATGTAAATTGCCAACAGCCACTCTGGAGAAGTGTACGGTGTGTCCTGAAACATTTACAAAACTCAGCTTAGAGAGCATAGGGCACTTCCACTCATGGGCGTATAAATTGGGAAAACTAAAAATCAGCAAGACACAAGCACCCCAAAGTTTAGGGCTGCTCTGTTGACAAGAACCTCCACTTCGTTACACCTTAAATATCCCAGGAAAGAGAAAAATGGATAAAGAAGTTGTGGTCCTTATGTACAATGGAATATCACTCAGCCATGAAATCAACGTCATAAGGCTAGTAGCAGCATGATGAGTGGATTTAGGTACGACGATTCTAAGTGCAATAAGTCACACAGAAAAAGACACTTATCATAAGATATCACTTATAGAGGGAATGTAAAAACCGCTACCCTTGAACTGAATTACAAAACAGAACAGAGTCACACGGTTAGAAAACACACTACGGCTGCCTAACGGGAAAGGTGAGGTGGGGTGATGCATAAAACAAGGGTTTCAAATTAGCTCAGATACCGTTCCATAAACCCAATATGTAATAGAGAAGACCTACTCCTTGCTCAGGGAACTGGACTCAACACCCCCTATTCACCGCCCAAGAATATATCTGACTAGTAAGAATCTTAAAACCTATGTATTGATATCTCTCTGTAAGTGAGTCAAGTGGGTGTAAAGCTGCATAAACACAGCAGTGAAAAGCAGCTAAACCCCATTATAAAACTCAATTAATTTTAAAAACCCGTGAAACAAAGACAGTGAAAGAGAGAGAAATTCTTACAAAATTCGTTCAGGGGCTGTGATGCCACCTGGATTGACCATATCTAGACCCGCAGCTGATTGAGACATAAGGGTGGACACTCGTGGGGCTAAGGGGTTTGGTGAGGTTCGGTGAGCAAACGCAGACGCTTTAAAGTAATACTGCGTGGTACCCATCCAATGGGTCCCAAATCTCCAGGTTCAAGGGCATCTTCCTACATCAAAAACATGCATGAGAAACCCAGAAGATGGTCCACCGAGTGATCGGGAAAGGTTTCTAAAACGCACCTCATTTCTCATCTCCTTGTGCTCGGGTTCGCCATTCCAGCCGCTTTACTAGCAATCTCCCTCCTTGGAGAATCAGCACCTTTAACCTCCTGTTCCATACAGGTGGCAATTTGAACTGAGGATGAACGGGAAGACGGGGAACCAATGAGAGACTAGCTCTAGGTGTTGGGACAGGCACAGGTCACTCTATTTTCCCATCAGGAAGAAGAATTAACCACAGCCTCATTCTGCCGCCCGGAAGCAGAATAGGGCCTAAAGCAATCCTGCGCTTTTGCGGCCAGCTCCCAAGAGAGCGAGTTGAAAAATGGAGCTCAGGGGCACTGCAATTCACAAACCTGCAGACTTATAAATGATAACTCTCGTCTACAAATATATTGAGGGAAGGCAACAAAGAGGATTTGAAAGCAAGGCAGAATTGCAGGAAACAGATTACAGGAGGCAGATTCGAATCGCCTTTAAAGCACAAGAAAAGCGGCAAAACCTCGACAATGATGCCCTTGGCCAAAAAGGGCGTATGCGTTTTTTGATGAATATATTCAGGAAAAAACGCATACGCCCTTTTTGGCCAACCAAGCAACCTGGAAAGGCAAATCAGCGCTACACAGAAGTCTCGCTTCCCATCGGTCAAAAGGGCCATGCTGAATAAAGGGTCAAAACCAGAAATGCAGGACAGGCCACTGAGAAACGGGAGCCTTGCTACGCTGATGGGCGGGATATAAATTGCCAACAGCCACTCTGGAGAAGTGTACGGTGTGTCCTGAAACATTTACAAAACTCAGCTTAGAGAGCATAGGGCACTTCCACTCATGGGCGTATAAATTGGGAAAACTAAAAATCAGCAAGACACAAGCACCCCAAAGTTTAGGGCTGCTCTGTTGACAAGAACCTCCACTTCGTTACACCTTAAATATCCCAGGAAAGAGAAAAATGGATAAAGAAGTTGTGGTCCTTATGTACAATGGAATATCACTCAGCCATGAAATCAACGTCATAAGGCTAGTAGCAGCATGATGAGTGGATTTAGGTACGACGATTCTAAGTGAAATATGTCACACAGAAAAAGACATTTATCATAAGATATCACTTATAGAGGGAATGTAAAAACCGCTACCCTTGAACTGAATTACAAAACAGAACAGAGTCACACGGTTAGAAAACACACTATGGCTGCCTAACGGGAAAGGTGAGGTGGGGTGATGCATAAAACAAGGGTTTCAAATTAGCTCAGATACCGTTCCATAAACCCAATATGTAATAGAGAAGACCTACTCCTTGCTCAGGGAACTGGACTCAACACCCCCTATTCACCGCCCAAGAATATATCTGACTAGTAAGAATCTTAAAACCTATGTATTGATATCTCTCTGTAAGTGAGTCAAGTGGGTGTAAAGCTGCATAAACACAGCAGTGAAAAGCAGCTAAACCCCATTATAAAACTCAATTAATTTTAAAAACCCGTGAAACAAAGACAGTGAAAGAGAGAGAAATTCTTACAAAATTCGTTCAGGGGCTGTGATGCCACCTGAATTGACCATATCTAGACCTGCAGCTGATTGAGACATAAGGGTGGACACTCTTGGGGCTGAGAGGTTTGGTGAGGTTGGGTGAGCAAATGCAGACGCTTTAAAGTAATACTGCGTGGTACCCATCCCATGGGTCCCAAATCTCCAGGTTCAAGGGCATCTTCCTACATCGAAAACATGCATGAGAAACCCAGAAGACGGTCCATCGAGTGATCGGGAAAGGTTTCTAAAACGCACCTCATTTCTCATCTACTTGTGCTCGGGTTCGCCATTCCAGCCGCTTTACTAGCAATCTCCCTCCTTGGAGAATCAGCACCTTTAACCTCCTGTTCCATACATGTGGCAATTTGAACGGAGGATGAACGGGAAGACGGGGAACCAATGAGAGACTAGCTCTAGGTGTTGGGACAGGCACAGGTCACTCTATTTTCCCATCAGGAAGAAGAATTAACCACAGGCTCAGTCTGCCTCCCGGAAGCAGAATAGGGCCTAAAGCAATCCTGCGCTTTTGCGGCCAGCTCCCAAGAGAGCGAGTTGAAAAATGGAGCTCAGGGGCACTGCAATTCACAAACCTGCAGACTTATAAATGATAACTCTCGTCTACAAATATATTGAGGGAAGGCAACTAAGAGGATTTGAAAGCAAGGCAGAATTGCAGGAAACAGATTTTAGGAGGCAGATTCGAATCGCCTTTAAAGCACAAGAAAAGCGGCAAAACCTCGACAATGATGCCCTTGGCCAAAAAGGGCGTATGCGTTTTTTCCTGAATATATTCAGGAAAAAACGCATACGCCCTTTTTGGCCAACCAAGCAACCTGGAAAGGCAAATCAGCGCTACACAGAAGTCTCGCTTCCCATCGGTCAAAAGGGCCATGCTGAATAAAGTTTCAAAACCAGAAATGCAGGACAGGCCACGGAGAAACGGGAGCCTTGCTACGCTGATGGGCGGGATGTAAATTGCCAACAGCCACTCTGGAGAAGTGTACGGTGTGTCCTGAAACATTTACAAAACTCAGCTTAGAGAGCATAGGGCACTTCCACTCATGGGCGTATAAATTGGGAAAACTAAAAATCAGCAAGACACAAGCACCCCAAAGTTTAGGGCTGCTCTGTTGACAAGAACCTCCACTTCGTTACACCTTAAATATCCCAGGAAAGAGAAAAATGGATAAAGAAGTTGTGGTCCTTATGTACAATGGAATATCACTCAGCCATGAAATCAACGTCATAAGGCTAGTAGCAGCATGATGAGTGGATTTAGGTACGACGATTCTAAGTGCAATAAGTCACACAGAAAAAGACACTTATCATAAGATATCACTTATAGAGGGAATGTAAAAACCGCTACCCTTGAACTGAATTACAAAACAGAACAGAGTCACACGGTTAGAAAACACACTACGGCTGCCTAACGGGAAAGGTGAGGTGGGGTGATGCATAAAACAAGGGTTTCAAATTAGCTCAGATACCGTTCCATAAACCCAATATGTAATAGAGAAGACCTACTCCTTGCTCAGGGAACTGGACTCAACACCCCCTATTCACCGCCCAAGAATATATCTGACTAGTAAGAATCTTAAAACCTATGTATTGATATCTCTCTGTAAGTGAGTCAAGTGGGTGTAAAGCTGCATAAACACAGCAGTGAAAAGCAGCTAAACCCCATTATAAAACTCAATTAATTTTAAAAACCCGTGAAACAAAGACAGTGAAAGAGAGAGAAATTCTTACAAAATTCGTTCAGGGGCTGTGATGCCACCTGGATTGACCATATCTAGACCCGCAGCTGATTGAGACATAAGGGTGGACACTCGTGGGGCTAAGGGGTTTGGTGAGGTTCGGTGAGCAAACGCAGACGCTTTAAAGTAATACTGCGTGGTACCCATCCAATGGGTCCCAAATCTCCAGGTTCAAGGGCATCTTCCTACATCGAAAACATGCATGAGAAACCCAGAAGATGGTCCACCGAGTGATCGGGAAAGGTTTCTAAAACGCACCTCATTTCTCATCTCCTTGTGCTCGGGTTCGCCATTCCAGCCGCTTTACTAGCAATCTCCCTCCTTGGAGAATCAGCACCTTTAACCTCCTGTTCCATACAGGTGGCAATTTGAACTGAGGATGAACGGGAAGACGGGGAACCAATGAGAGACTAGCTCTAGGTGTTGGGACAGGCACAGGTCACTCTATTTTCCCATCAGGAAGAAGAATTAACCACAGGCTCATTCTGCCGCCCGGAAGCAGAATAGGGCCTAAAGCAATCCTGCGCTTTTGCGGCCAGCTCCCAAGAGAGCGAGTTGAAAAATGGAGCTCAGGGGCACTGCAATTCACAAACCTGCAGACTTATAAATGACAACTCTCGTCTACAAATATATTGAGGGAAGGCAACAAAGAGGATTTGAAAGCAAGGCAGAATTGCAGGAAACTGATTTCAGGAGGCAGATTCGAATCGCCTTTAAAGCACAGGAAAAGCGGCAAAACCTCGACAATGATGCCCTTGGCCAAAAAGGGCGTATGCGTTTTTTGATGAATATATTCAGGAAAAAACGCATACGCCCTTTTTGGCCAACCAAGCAACCTGGAAAGGCAAATCATTGCTACACAGAAGTCTCGCTTCCCATCGGTCAAAAGGGCCATGCTGAATAAAGGGTCAAAACCAGAAATGCAGGACAGGCCACGGAGAAACGGGAGCCTTGCTACGCTGATGGGCGGGATGTAAATTGACAACAGCCACTCTGGAGAAGTGTACGGTGTGTCCTGAAACATTTACAAAACTCAGCTTAGAGAGCATAGGGCACTTCCACTCATGGGCGTATAAATTGGGAAAACTAAAAATCAGCAAGACACAAGCACCCCAAAGTTTAGGTCTGCTCTGTTGACAAGAACCTCCACTTCGTTACACCTTAAATATCCCAGGAAAGAGAAAAATGGATAAAGAAGTTGTGGTCCTTATGTACAATGGAATATCACTCAGCCATGAAATCAACGTCATAAGGCTAGTAGCAGCATGATGAGTGGATTTAGGTACGACGATTCTAAGTGCAATAAGTCACACAGAAAAAGACACTTATCATAAGATATCACTTATAGAGGGAATGTAAAAACCGCTACCCTTGAACTGAATTACAAAACAGAACAGAGTCACACGGTTAGAAAACACACTACGGCTGCCTAACGGGAAAGGTGAGGTGGGGTGATGCATAAAACAAGGGTTTCAAATTAGCTCAGATACCGTTCCATAAACCCAATATGTAATAGAGAAGACCTACTCCTTGCTCAGGGAACTGGACTCAACACCCCCTATTCACCGCCCAAGAATATATCTGACTAGTAAGAATCTTAAAACCTATGTATTGATATCTCTCTGTAAGTGAGTCAAGTGGGTGTAAAGCTGCATAAACACAGCAGTGAAAAGCAGCTAAACCCCATTATAAAACTCAATTAATTTTAAAAACCCGTGAAACAAAGACAGTGAAAGAGAGAGAAATTCTTACAAAATTCGTTCAGGGGCTGTGATGCCACCTGGATTGACCATATCTAGACCCGCAGCTGATTGAGACATAAGGGTGGACACTCGTGGGGCTAAGGGGTTTGGTGAGGTTCGGTGAGCAAACGCAGACGCTTTAAAGTAATACTGCGTGGTACCCATCCAATGGGTCCCAAATCTCCAGGTTCAAGGGCATCTTCCTACATCAAAAACATGCATGAGAAACCCAGAAGATGGTCCACCGAGTGATCGGGAAAGGTTTCTAAAACGCACCTCATTTCTCATCTCCTTGTGCTCGGGTTCGCCATTCCAGCCGCTTTACTAGCAATCTCCCTCCTTGGAGAATCAGCACCTTTAACCTCCTGTTCCATACAGGTGGCAATTTGAACTGAGGATGAACGGGAAGACGGGGAACCAATGAGAGACTAGCTCTAGGTGTTGGGACAGGCACAGGTCACTCTATTTTCCCATCAGGAAGAAGAATTAACCACAGGCTCATTCTGCCGCCCGGAAGCAGAATAGGGCCTAAAGCAATCCTGCGCTTTTGCGGCCAGCTCCCAAGAGAGCGAGTTGAAAAATGGAGCTCAGGGGCACTGCAATTCACAAACCTGCAGACTTATAAATGATAACTCTCGTCTACAAATATATTGAGGGAAGGCAACAAAGAGGATTTGAAAGCAAGGCAGAATTGCAGGAAACAGATTACAGGAGGCAGATTCGAATCGCCTTTAAAGCACAAGAAAAGCGGCAAAACCTCGACAATGATGCCCTTGGCCAAAAAGGGCGTATGCGTTTTTTGATGAATATATTCAGGAAAAAACGCATACGCCCTTTTTGGCCAACCAAGCAACCTGGAAAGGCAAATCAGCGCTACACAGAAGTCTCGCTTCCCATCGGTCAAAAGGGCCATGCTGAATAAAGGGTCAAAACCAGAAATGCAGGACAGGCCACTGAGAAACGGGAGCCTTGCTACGCTGATGGGCGGGATATAAATTGCCAACAGCCACTCTGGAGAAGTGTACGGTGTGTCCTGAAACATTTACAAAACTCAGCTTAGAGAGCATAGGGCACTTCCACTCATGGGCGTATAAATTGGGAAAACTAAAAATCAGCAAGACACAAGCACCCCAAAGTTTAGGGCTGCTCTGTTGACAAGAACCTCCACTTCGTTACACCTTAAATATCCCAGGAAAGAGAAAAATGGATAAAGAAGTTGTGGTCCTTATGTACAATGGAATATCACTCAGCCATGAAATCAACGTCATAAGGCTAGTAGCAGCATGATGAGTGGATTTAGGTACGACGATTCTAAGTGAAATATGTCACACAGAAAAAGACATTTATCATAAGATATCACTTATAGAGGGAATGTAAAAACCGCTACCCTTGAACTGAATTACAAAACAGAACAGAGTCACACGGTTAGAAAACACACTATGGCTGCCTAACGGGAAAGGTGAGGTGGGGTGATGCATAAAACAAGGGTTTCAAATTAGCTCAGATACCGTTCCATAAACCCAATATGTAATAGAGAAGACCTACTCCTTGCTCAGGGAACTGGACTCAACACCCCCTATTCACCGCCCAAGAATATATCTGACTAGTAAGAATCTTAAAACCTATGTATTGATATCTCTCTGTAAGTGAGTCAAGTGGGTGTAAAGCTGCATAAACACAGCAGTGAAAAGCAGCTAAACCCCATTATAAAACTCAATTAATTTTAAAAACCCGTGAAACAAAGACAGTGAAAGAGAGAGAAATTCTTACAAAATTCGTTCAGGGGCTGTGATGCCACCTGAATTGACCATATCTAGACCTGCAGCTGATTGAGACATAAGGGTGGACACTCTTGGGGCTGAGAGGTTTGGTGAGGTTGGGTGAGCAAATGCAGACGCTTTAAAGTAATACTGCGTGGTACCCATCCCATGGGTCCCAAATCTCCAGGTTCAAGGGCATCTTCCTACATCGAAAACATGCATGAGAAACCCAGAAGACGGTCCATCGAGTGATCGGGAAAGGTTTCTAAAACGCACCTCATTTCTCATCTACTTGTGCTCGGGTTCGCCATTCCAGCCGCTTTACTAGCAATCTCCCTCCTTGGAGAATCAGCACCTTTAACCTCCTGTTCCATACATGTGGCAATTTGAACGGAGGATGAACGGGAAGACGGGGAACCAATGAGAGACTAGCTCTAGGTGTTGGGACAGGCACAGGTCACTCTATTTTCCCATCAGGAAGAAGAATTAACCACAGGCTCAGTCTGCCTCCCGGAAGCAGAATAGGGCCTAAAGCAATCCTGCGCTTTTGCGGCCAGCTCCCAAGAGAGCGAGTTGAAAAATGGAGCTCAGGGGCACTGCAATTCACAAACCTGCAGACTTATAAATGATAACTCTCGTCTACAAATATATTGAGGGAAGGCAACTAAGAGGATTTGAAAGCAAGGCAGAATTGCAGGAAACAGATTTTAGGAGGCAGATTCGAATCGCCTTTAAAGCACAAGAAAAGCGGCAAAACCTCGACAATGATGCCCTTGGCCAAAAAGGGCGTATGCGTTTTTTCCTGAATATATTCAGGAAAAAACGCATACGCCCTTTTTGGCCAACCAAGCAACCTGGAAAGGCAAATCAGCGCTACACAGAAGTCTCGCTTCCCATCGGTCAAAAGGGCCATGCTGAATAAAGTTTCAAAACCAGAAATGCAGGACAGGCCACGGAGAAACGGGAGCCTTGCTACGCTGATGGGCGGGATGTAAATTGCCAACAGCCACTCTGGAGAAGTGTACGGTGTGTCCTGAAACATTTACAAAACTCAGCTTAGAGAGCATAGGGCACTTCCACTCATGGGCGTATAAATTGGGAAAACTAAAAATCAGCAAGACACAAGCACCCCAAAGTTTAGGGCTGCTCTGTTGACAAGAACCTCCACTTCGTTACACCTTAAATATCCCAGGAAAGAGAAAAATGGATAAAGAAGTTGTGGTCCTTATGTACAATGGAATATCACTCAGCCATGAAATCAACGTCATAAGGCTAGTAGCAGCATGATGAGTGGATTTAGGTACGACGATTCTAAGTGAAATAAGTCACACAGAAAAAGACACTTATCATAAGATATCACTTATAGAGGGAATGTAAAAACCGCTACCCTTGAACTGAATTACAAAACAGAACAGAGTCACACGGTTAGAAAACACACTACGGCTGCCTAACGGGAAAGGTGAGGTGGGGTGATGCATAAAACAAGGGTTTCAAATTAGCTCAGATACCGTTCCATAAACCCAATATGTAATAGAGAAGACCTACTCCTTGCTCAGGGAACTGGACTCAACACCCCCTATTCACCGCCCAAGAATATATCTGACTAGTAAGAATCTTAAAACCTATGTATTGATATCTCTCTGTAAGTGAGTCAAGTGGGTGTAAAGCTGCATAAACACAGCAGTGAAAAGCAGCTAAACCCCATTATAAAACTCAATTAATTTTAAAAACCCGTGAAACAAAGACAGTGAAAGAGAGAGAAATTCTTACAAAATTCGTTCAGGGGCTGTGATGCCACCTGGATTGACCATATCTAGACCCGCAGCTGATTGAGACATAAGGGTGGACACTCGTGGGGCTAAGGGGTTTGGTGAGGTTCGGTGAGCAAACGCAGACGCTTTAAAGTAATACTGCGTGGTACCCATCCAATGGGTCCCAAATCTCCAGGTTCAAGGGCATCTTCCTACATCGAAAACATGCATGAGAAACCCAGAAGATGGTCCACCGAGTGATCGGGAAAGGTTTCTAAAACGCACCTCATTTCTCATCTCCTTGTGCTCGGGTTCGCCATTCCAGCCGCTTTACTAGCAATCTCCCTCCTTGGAGAATCAGCACCTTTAACCTCCTGTTCCATACAGGTGGCAATTTGAACTGAGGATGAACGGGAAGACGGGGAACCAATGAGAGACTAGCTCTAGGTGTTGGGACAGGCACAGGTCACTCTATTTTCCCATCAGGAAGAAGAATTAACCACAGGCTCATTCTGCCGCCCGGAAGCAGAATAGGGCCTAAAGCAATCCTGCGCTTTTGCGGCCAGCTCCCAAGAGAGCGAGTTGAAAAATGGAGCTCAGGGGCACTGCAATTCACAAACCTGCAGACTTATAAATGATAACTCTCGTCTACAAATATATTGAGGGAAGGCAACAAAGAGGATTTGAAAGCAAGGCAGAATTGCAGGAAACAGATTTCAGGAGGCAGATTCGAATCGCCTTTAAAGCACAGGAAAAGCGGCAAATCCTCGACAATGATGCCCTTGGCCCAAAAGGGCGTATGCGTTTTTTGATGAATATATTCAGGAAAAAACGCATACGCCCTTTTTGGCCAACCAAGCAACCTGGAAAGGCAAATCAGCGCTACACAGAAGTCTCGCTTCCCATCGGTCAAAAGGGCCATGCTGAATAAAGGGTCAAAACCAGACATGCAGGACAGGCCACGGAGAAACGGGAGCCTTGCTACGCTGATGGGCGGGATGTAAATTGCCAACAGCCACTCTGGAGAAGTGTACGGTGTGTCCTGAAACATTTACAAAACTCACCTTACAGAGCATAAGGCACTTCCACTCATGGGCGTATAAATTGGGAAAACTAAAAATCAGCAAGACACAAGCACCCCAAAGTTTAGGGCTGCTCTGTTGACAAGAACCTCCACTTCGTTACACCTTAAATATCCCAGGAAAGAGAAAAATGGATAAAGAAGTTGTGGTCCTTATGTACAATGGAATATCACTCAGCCATGAAATCAACGTCATAAGGCTAGTAGCAGCATGATGAGTGGATTTAGGTACGACGATTCTAAGTGAAATAAGTCACACAGAAAAAGACATTTATCATAAGATATCACTTATAGAGGGAATGTAAAAACCGCTACCCCTGAAATGAATTACAAAACAGAACAGAGTCACACGGTTAGAAAACACACTATGGCTGCCTAACGGGGAAGGTGAGGTGGGGTGATGCATAAAACAAGGGTTTCAAATTAGCTCAGATACCGTTCCATAAACCCAATATATAATAGAGAAGACCTACTCCTTGCTCAGGGAACTGGACTCAACACCCCCTATTCACCGCCCAAGAATATATCTGACTAGTAAGAATCTTAAAACCTATGTATTGATATCTCTCTGGAAGTGAGTCAAGTGGGTGTAAAGCTGCATAAACACAGCAGTGAAAAGCAGCTAAACCCCATTATAAAACTCAATTAATTTTAAAAACCCGTGAAAAAAAGACAGTGAAAGAGAGAGAAATTCTTACAAAATTCGTTCAGGGGCTGTGATGCCACCTGGATTGACCATATCTAGACCTGCAGCTGATTGAGACATAAGGGTGGACACTCTTGGGGCTGAGAGGTTTGGTGAGGTTGGGTGAGCAAACGCAGACGCTTTAAAGTAATACTGCGTGGTACCCATCCCATGGGTCCCAAATCTCCAGGTTCAAGGGCATCTTCCTACATCGAAAACATGCATGAGAAACCCAGAAGACGGTCCACCGAGTGATCGGGAAAGGTTTCTAAAACGCACCTCATTTCTCATCTCCTTGTGCTCGGGTTCGCCATTCCAGCCACTTTACTAGCAATCTCCCTCCTTGGAGAATCAGCACCTTTAACCTCCTGTTCCATACAGGTGGCAATTTGAACTGAGGATGAACGGGAAGACGGGGAACCAATGAGAGACTAGCTCTAGGTGTTGGGACAGGCACAGGTCACTCTATTTTCCCATCAGGAAGAAGAATTAAGCACAGGCTCAGTCTGCCGCCCGGAAGCAGAATAGGGCCTAAAGCAATCCTGCGCTTTTGCGGCCAGCTCCCAAGAGAGCGAGTTGAAAAATGGAGCTCAGGGGCACTGCAATTCACAAACCTGCAGACTTATAAATGATAACTCTCGTCTACAAATATATTGAGGGAAGGCAACTAAGAGGATTTGAAAGCAAGGCAGAATTGCAGGAAACTGATTTCAGGAGGCAGATTCGAATCGCCTTTAAAGCACAGGAAAAGCGGCAAAACCTCGACAATGATGCCCTTGGCCAAAAAGGGCGTATGCGTTTTTTCCTGAATATATTCAGGAAAAAACGCATACGCCCTTTTTGGCCAACCAAGCAACCTGGAAAGGCAAATCAGCGCTACACAGAAGTCTCGCTTCCCATCGGTCAAAAGGGCCATGCTGAATAAAGTGTCAAAACCAGAAATGCAGGACAGGCCACGGAGAAACGGGAGCCTTGCTACGCTGATGGGCGGGATGTAAATTGCCAACAGCCACTCTGGAGAAGTGTACGGTGTGTCCTGAAACATTTACAAAACTCAGCTTAGAGAGCATAGGGCACTTCCACTCATGGGCGTATAAATTGGGAAAACTAAAAATCAGCAAGACACAAGCACCCCAAAGTTTAGGGCTGCTCTGTTGACAAGAACCTCCACTTCGTTACACCTTAAATATCCCAGGAAAGAGAAAAATGGATAAAGAAGTTGTGGTCCTTATGTACAATGGAATATCACTCAGCCATGAAATCAACGTCATAAGGCTAGTAGCAGCATGATGAGTGGATTTAGGTACGACGATTCTAAGTGCAATAAGTCACACAGAAAAAGACACTTATCATAAGATATCACTTATAGAGGGAATGTAAAAACCGCTACCCTTGAACTGAATTACAAAACAGAACAGAGTCACACGGTTAGAAAACACACTATGGCTGCCTAACGGGAAAGGTGAGGTGGGGTGATGCATAAAACAAGGGTTTCAAAAGAGCTCAGATACCGTTCCATAAACCCAATACGTAATTGACAAGACCTACTCCTTGCTCAGGGAACTGGACTCAACACCCCCTCTTCACCGCCCAAGAATATATCTGACTAGTAAGAATCTTAAAACCTATGTATTGATATCTCTCTGGAAGTGAGTCAAGTGGGTGTAAAGCTGCATAAACACAGCAGTGAAAAGCAGCTAAACCCCATTATAAAACTCAATTAATTTTAAAAACCCGTGAAACAAAGACAGTGAAAGGGAGAGAAATTCTTACAAAATTCGTTCAGGCGCTGTGATGCCACCTGGATTGACCATATCTAGAACCGCAGCTGATTGAGACATAAGGGTGGACACTCTTGGGGCTGAGGGGTTTGGAGAGGTTCGGTGAGCAAACGCAGACGCTTTAAAGTAATACTGCGTGGTACCCATCCCATGGGTCCCAAATCTCCAAGTTCAAGGGCATCTTCCTACATCGAAAACATGCATGAGAAACCCAGAAGATGGTCCACCGAGTGATCGGGAAAGGTTTCTAAAACGCACCTCATTTCTCATCTCCTTGTGCTCGGGTTCGCCATTCCAGCCGCTTTACTAGCAATCTGCCTCCTTGGAGAATCAGCACCTTTAACCTCCTGTTCCATACAGTTGGCAATTTGAACTGAGGATGAACGGGAAGACGGGGAACCAATGAGAGACTAGCTCTAGGTGTTGGGACAGGCACAGGTCACTCTATTTTCCCATCAGGATGAAGAATTACCCACAGGCTCAGTCTGCCGCCCGGAAGCAGAATAGGGCCTAAAGCAATCCTGCGCTTTTGCGGCCAGCTCCCAAGAGAGCGAGTTGAAAAATGGAGCTCAGGGGCACTGCAATTCACAAACCTGCAGACTTATAAATGATAACTCTCGTCTACAAATATATTGAGGGAAGGCAACAAAGAGGATTTGAAAGCAAGGCAGAATTGCAGGAAACAGATTACAGGAGGCAGATTCGAATCGCCTTTAAAGCACAAGAAAAGCGGCAAAACCTCGACAATGATGCCCTTGGCCAAAAAGGGCGTATGCGTTTTTTGATGAATATATTCAGGAAAAAACGCATACGCCCTTTTTGGCCAACCAAGCAACCTGGAAAGGCAAATCATTGCTACACAGAAGTCTCGCTTCCCATCGGTCAAAAGGGCCATGCTGAATAAAGGGTCAAAACCAGAAATGCAGGACAGGCCACGGAGAAACGGGAGCCTTGCTACGCTGATGGGCGGGATGTAAATTGCCAACAGCCACTCTGGAGAAGTGTACGGTGTGTCCTGAAACATTTACAAAACTCAGCTTAGAGAGCATAGGGCACTTCCACTCATGGGCGTATAAATTGGGAAAACTAAAAATCAGCAAGACACAAGCACCCCAAAGTTTAGGGCTGCTCTGTTGACAAGAACCTCCACTTCGTTACACCTTAAATATCCCAGGAAAGAGAAAAATGGATAAAGAAGTTGTGGTCCTTATGTACAATGGAATATCACTCAGCCATGAAATCAACGTCATAAGGCTAGTAGCAGCATGATGAGTGGATTTAGGTACGACGATTCTAAGTGCAATAAGTCACACAGAAAAAGACACTTATCATAAGATATCACTTATAGAGGGAATGTAAAAACCGCTACCCTTGAACTGAATTACAAAACAGAACAGAGTCACACGGTTAGAAAACACACTACGGCTGCCTAACGGGAAAGGTGAGGTGGGGTGATGCATAAAACAAGGGTTTCAAATTAGCTCAGATACCGTTCCATAAACCCAATATGTAATAGAGAAGACCTACTCCTTGCTCAGGGAACTGGACTCAACACCCCCTATTCACCGCCCAAGAATATATCTGACTAGTAAGAATCTTAAAACCTATGTATTGATATCTCTCTGTAAGTGAGTCAAGTGGGTGTAAAGCTGCATAAACACAGCAGTGAAAAGCAGCTAAACCCCATTATAAAACTCAATTAATTTTAAAAACCCGTGAAACAAAGACAGTGAAAGAGAGAGAAATTCTTACAAAATTCGTTCAGGGGCTGTGATGCCACCTGGATTGACCATATCTAGACCCGCAGCTGATTGAGACATAAGGGTGGACACTCTTGGGGCTAAGGGTTTTGGTGAGGTTCGGTGAGCAAACGCAGACGCTTTAAAGTAATACTGCGTGGTACCCATCCAATGGGTCCCAAATCTCCAGGTTCAAGGGCATCTTCCTACATCAAAAACATGCATGAGAAACCCAGAAGATGGTCCACCGAGTGATCGGGAAAGGTTTCTAAAACGCACCTCATTTCTCATCTCCTTGTGCTCGGGTTCGCCATTCCAGCCGCTTTACTAGCAATCTCCCTCCTTGGAGAATCAGCACCTTTAACCTCCTGTTCCATACAGGTGGCAATTTGAACTGAGGATGAACGGGAAGACGGGGAACCAATGAGAGACTAGCTCTAGGTGTTGGGACAGGCACAGGTCACTCTATTTTCCCATCAGGAAGAAGAATTAACCACAGGCTCATTCTGCCGCCCGGAAGCAGAATAGGGCCTAAAGCAATCCTGCGCTTTTGCGGCCAGCTCCCAAGAGAGCGAGTTGAAAAATGGAGCTCAGGGGCACTGCAATTCACAAACCTGCAGACTTATAAATGATAACTCTCGTCTACAAATATATTGAGGGAAGGCAACAAAGAGGATTTGAAAGCAAGGCAGAATTGCAGGAAACAGATTACAGGAGGCAGATTCGAATCGCCTTTAAAGCACAAGAAAAGCGGCAAAACCTCGACAATGATGCCCTTGGCCAAAAAGGGCGTATGCGTTTTTTGATGAATATATTCAGGAAAAAACGCATACGCCCTTTTTGGCCAACCAAGCAACCTGGAAAGGCAAATCATTGCTACACAGAAGTCTCGCTTCCCATCGGTCAAAAGGGCCATGCTGAATAAAGGGTCAAAACCAGAAATGCAGGACAGGCCACGGAGAAACGGGAGCCTTGCTACGCTGATGGGCGGGATGTAAATTGCCAACAGCCACTCTGGAGAAGTGTACGGTGTGTCCTGAAACATTTACAAAACTCAGCTTAGAGAGCATAGGGCACTTCCACTCATGGGCGTATAAATTGGGAAAACTAAAAATCAGCAAGACACAAGCACCCCAAAGTTTAGGGCTGCTCTGTTGACAAGAACCTCCACTTCGTTACACCTTAAATATCCCAGGAAAGAGAAAAATGGATAAAGAAGTTGTGGTCCTTATGTACAATGGAATATCACTCAGCCATGAAATCAACGTCATAAGGCTAGTAGCAGCATGATGAGTGGATTTAGGTACGACGATTCTAAGTGCAATAAGTCACACAGAAAAAGACACTTATCATAAGATATCACTTATAGAGGGAATGTAAAAACCGCTACCCTTGAACTGAATTACAAAACAGAACAGAGTCACACGGTTAGAAAACACACTACGGCTGCCTAACGGGAAAGGTGAGGTGGGGTGATGCATAAAACAAGGGTTTCAAATTAGCTCAGATACCGTTCCATAAACCCAATATGTAATAGAGAAGACCTACTCCTTGCTCAGGGAACTGGACTCAACACCCCCTATTCACCGCCCAAGAATATATCTGACTAGTAAGAATCTTAAAACCTATGTATTGATATCTCTCTGTAAGTGAGTCAAGTGGGTGTAAAGCTGCATAAACACAGCAGTGAAAAGCAGCTAAACCCCATTATAAAACTCAATTAATTTTAAAAACCCGTGAAACAAAGACAGTGAAAGAGAGAGAAATTCTTACAAAATTCGTTCAGGGGCTGTGATGCCACCTGGATTGACCATATCTAGACCCGCAGCTGATTGAGACATAAGGGTGGACACTCGTGGGGCTAAGGGGTTTGGTGAGGTTCGGTGAGCAAACGCAGACGCTTTAAAGTAATACTGCGTGGTACCCATCCAATGGGTCCCAAATCTCCAGGTTCAAGGGCATCTTCCTACATCAAAAACATGCATGAGAAACCCAGAAGATGGTCCACCGAGTGATCGGGAAAGGTTTCTAAAACGCACCTCATTTCTCATCTCCTTGTGCTCGGGTTCGCCATTCCAGCCGCTTTACTAGCAATCTCCCTCCTTGGAGAATCAGCACCTTTAACCTCCTGTTCCATACAGGTGGCAATTTGAACTGAGGATGAACGGGAAGACGGGGAACCAATGAGAGACTAGCTCTAGGTGTTGGGACAGGCACAGGTCACTCTATTTTCCCATCAGGAAGAAGAATTAACCACAGGCTCATTCTGCCGCCCGGAAGCAGAATAGGGCCTAAAGCAATCCTGCGCTTTTGCGGCCAGCTCCCAAGAGAGCGAGTTGAAAAATGGAGCTCAGGGGCACTGCAATTCACAAACCTGCAGACTTATAAATGATAACTCTCGTCTACAAATATATTGAGGGAAGGCAACAAAGAGGATTTGAAAGCAAGGCAGAATTGCAGGAAACAGATTACAGGAGGCAGATTCGAATCGCCTTTAAAGCACAAGAAAAGCGGCAAAACCTCGACAATGATGCCCTTGGCCAAAAAGGGCGTATGCGTTTTTTGATGAATATATTCAGGAAAAAACGCATACGCCCTTTTTGGCCAACCAAGCAACCTGGAAAGGCAAATCAGCGCTACACAGAAGTCTCGCTTCCCATCGGTCAAAAGGGCCATGCTGAATAAAGGGTCAAAACCAGAAATGCAGGACAGGCCACTGAGAAACGGGAGCCTTGCTACGCTGATGGGCGGGATATAAATTGCCAACAGCCACTCTGGAGAAGTGTACGGTGTGTCCTGAAACATTTACAAAACTCAGCTTAGAGAGCATAGGGCACTTCCACTCATGGGCGTATAAATTGGGAAAACTAAAAATCAGCAAGACACAAGCACCCCAAAGTTTAGGGCTGCTCTGTTGACAAGAACCTCCACTTCGTTACACCTTAAATATCCCAGGAAAGAGAAAAATGGATAAAGAAGTTGTGGTCCTTATGTACAATGGAATATCACTCAGCCATGAAATCAACGTCATAAGGCTAGTAGCAGCATGATGAGTGGATTTAGGTACGACGATTCTAAGTGAAATATGTCACACAGAAAAAGACATTTATCATAAGATATCACTTATAGAGGGAATGTAAAAACCGCTACCCTTGAACTGAATTACAAAACAGAACAGAGTCACACGGTTAGAAAACACACTATGGCTGCCTAACGGGAAAGGTGAGGTGGGGTGATGCATAAAACAAGGGTTTCAAATTAGCTCAGATACCGTTCCATAAACCCAATATGTAATAGAGAAGACCTACTCCTTGCTCAGGGAACTGGACTCAACACCCCCTATTCACCGCCCAAGAATATATCTGACTAGTAAGAATCTTAAAACCTATGTATTGATATCTCTCTGTAAGTGAGTCAAGTGGGTGTAAAGCTGCATAAACACAGCAGTGAAAAGCAGCTAAACCCCATTATAAAACTCAATTAATTTTAAAAACCCGTGAAACAAAGACAGTGAAAGAGAGAGAAATTCTTACAAAATTCGTTCAGGGGCTGTGATGCCACCTGAATTGACCATATCTAGACCTGCAGCTGATTGAGACATAAGGGTGGACACTCTTGGGGCTGAGAGGTTTGGTGAGGTTGGGTGAGCAAATGCAGACGCTTTAAAGTAATACTGCGTGGTACCCATCCCATGGGTCCCAAATCTCCAGGTTCAAGGGCATCTTCCTACATCGAAAACATGCATGAGAAACCCAGAAGACGGTCCATCGAGTGATCGGGAAAGGTTTCTAAAACGCACCTCATTTCTCATCTACTTGTGCTCGGGTTCGCCATTCCAGCCGCTTTACTAGCAATCTCCCTCCTTGGAGAATCAGCACCTTTAACCTCCTGTTCCATACATGTGGCAATTTGAACGGAGGATGAACGGGAAGACGGGGAACCAATGAGAGACTAGCTCTAGGTGTTGGGACAGGCACAGGTCACTCTATTTTCCCATCAGGAAGAAGAATTAACCACAGGCTCAGTCTGCCTCCCGGAAGCAGAATAGGGCCTAAAGCAATCCTGCGCTTTTGCGGCCAGCTCCCAAGAGAGCGAGTTGAAAAATGGAGCTCAGGGGCACTGCAATTCACAAACCTGCAGACTTATAAATGATAACTCTCGTCTACAAATATATTGAGGGAAGGCAACTAAGAGGATTTGAAAGCAAGGCAGAATTGCAGGAAACAGATTTTAGGAGGCAGATTCGAATCGCCTTTAAAGCACAAGAAAAGCGGCAAAACCTCGACAATGATGCCCTTGGCCAAAAAGGGCGTATGCGTTTTTTCCTGAATATATTCAGGAAAAAACGCATACGCCCTTTTTGGCCAACCAAGCAACCTGGAAAGGCAAATCAGCGCTACACAGAAGTCTCGCTTCCCATCGGTCAAAAGGGCCATGCTGAATAAAGTTTCAAAACCAGAAATGCAGGACAGGCCACGGAGAAACGGGAGCCTTGCTACGCTGATGGGCGGCATGTAAATTGCCAACAGCCACTCTGGAGAAGTGTACGGTGTGTCCTGAAACATTTACAAAACTCAGCTTAGAGAGCATAGGGCACTTCCACTCATGGGCGTATAAATTGGGAAAACTAAAAATCAGCAAGACACAAGCACCCCAAAGTTTAGGGCTGCTCTGTTGACAAGAACCTCCACTTCGTTACACCTTAAATATCCCAGGAAAGAGAAAAATGGATAAAGAAGTTGTGGTCCTTATGTACAATGGAATATCACTCAGCCATGAAATCAACGTCATAAGGCTAGTAGCAGCATGATGAGTGGATTTAGGTACGACGATTCTAAGTGCAATAAGTCACACAGAAAAAGACACTTATCATAAGATATCACTTATAGAGGGAATGTAAAAACCGCTACCCTTGAACTGAATTACAAAACAGAACAGAGTCACACGGTTAGAAAACACACTACGGCTGCCTAACGGGAAAGGTGAGGTGGGGTGATGCATAAAACAAGGGTTTCAAATTAGCTCAGATACCGTTCCATAAACCCAATATGTAATAGAGAGGACCTACTCCTTGCTCAGGGAACTGGACTCAACACCCCCTATTCACCGCCCAAGAATATATCTGACTAGTAAGAATCTTAAAACCTATGTATTGATATCTCTCTGTAAGTGAGTCAAGTGGGTGTAAAGCTGCATAAACACAGCAGTGAAAAGCAGCTAAACCCCATTATAAAACTCAATTAATTTTAAAAACCCGTGAAACAAAGACAGTGAAAGAGAGAGAAATTCTTACAAAATTCGTTCAGGGGCTGTGATGCCACCTGGATTGACCATATCTAGACCCGCAGCTGATTGAGACATAAGGGTGGACACTCGTGGGGCTAAGGGGTTTGGTGAGGTTCGGTGAGCAAACGCAGACGCTTTAAAGTAATACTGCGTGGTACCCATCCAATGGGTCCCAAATCTCCAGGTTCAAGGGCATCTTCCTACATCGAAAACATGCATGAGAAACCCAGAAGATGGTCCACCGAGTGATCGGGAAAGGTTTCTAAAACGCACCTCATTTCTCATCTCCTTGTGCTCGGGTTCGCCATTCCAGCCGCTTTACTAGCAATCTCCCTCCTTGGAGAATCAGCACCTTTAACCTCCTGTTCCATACAGGTGGCAAATTGAACTGAGGATGAACGGGAAGACGGGGAACCAATGAGAGACTAGCTCTAGGTGTTGGGACAGGCACAGGTCACTCTATTTTCCCATCAGGAAGAAGAATTAACCACAGGCTCATTCTGCCGCCCGGAAGCAGAATAGGGCCTAAAGCAATCCTGCGCTTTTGCGGCCAGCTCCCAAGAGAGCGAGTTGAAAAATGGAGCTCAGGGGCACTGCAATTCACAAACCTGCAGACTTATAAATGATAACTCTCGTCTACAAATATATTGAGGGAAGGCAACAAAGAGGATTTGAAAGCAAGGCAGAATTGCAGGAAACAGATTTCAGGAGGCAGATTCGAATCGCCTTTAAAGCACAGGAAAAGCGGCAAATCCTCGACAATGATGCCCTTGGCCCAAAAGGGCGTATGCGTTTTTTGATGAATATATTCAGGAAAAAACGCATACGCCCTTTTTGGCCAACCAAGCAACCTGGAAAGGCAAATCAGCGCTACACAGAAGTCTCGCTTCCCATCGGTCAAAAGGGCCATGCTGAATAAAGGGTCAAAACCAGACATGCAGGACAGGCCACGGAGAAACGGGAGCCTTGCTACGCTGATGGGCGGGATGTAAATTGCCAACAGCCACTCTGGAGAAGTGTACGGTGTGTCCTGAAACATTTACAAAACTCACCTTAGAGAGCATAAGGCACTTCCACTCATGGGCGTATAAATTGGGAAAACTAAAAATCAGCAAGACACAAGCACCCCAAAGTTTAGGGCTGCTCTGTTGACAAGAACCTCCACTTCGTTACACCTTAAATATCCCAGGAAAGAGAAAAATGGATAAAGAAGTTGTGGTCCTTATGTACAATGGAATATCACTCAGCCATGAAATCAACGTCATAAGGCTAGTAGCAGCATGATGAGTGGATTTAGGTACGACGATTCTAAGTGAAATAAGTCACACAGAAAAAGACATTTATCATAAGATATCACTTATAGAGGGAATGTAAAAACCGCTACCCCTGAAATGAATTACAAAACAGAACAGAGTCACACGGTTAGAAAACACACTATGGCTGCCTAACGGGGAAGGTGAGGTGGGGTGATGCATAAAACAAGGGTTTCAAATTAGCTCAGATACCGTTCCATAAACCCAATATATAATAGAGAAGACCTACTCCTTGCTCAGGGAACTGGACTCAACACCCCCTATTCACCGCCCAAGAATATATCTGACTAGTAAGAATCTTAAAACCTATGTATTGATATCTCTCTGGAAGTGAGTCAAGTGGGTGTAAAGCTGCATAAACACAGCAGTGAAAAGCAGCTAAACCCCATTATAAAACTCAATTAATTTTAAAAACCCGTGAAAAAACGACAGTGAAAGAGAGAGAAATTCTTACAAAATTCGTTCAGGGGCTGTGATGCCACCTGGATTGACCATATCTAGACCTGCAGCTGATTGAGACATAAGGGTGGACACTCTTGGGGCTGAGAGGTTTGGTGAGGTTGGGTGAGCAAACGCAGACGCTTTAAAGTAATACTGCGTGGTACCCATCCCATGGGTCCCAAATCTCCAGGTTCAAGGGCATCTTCCTACATCGAAAACATGCATGAGAAACCCAGAAGACGGTCCACCGAGTGATCGGGAAAGGTTTCTAAAACGCACCTCATTTCTCATCTCCTTGTGCTCGGGTTCGCCATTCCAGCCACTTTACTAGCAATCTCCCTCCTTGGAGAATCAGCACCTTTAACCTCCTGTTCCATACAGGTGGCAATTTGAACTGAGGATGAACGGGAAGACGGGGAACCAATGAGAGACTAGCTCTAGGTGTTGGGACAGGCACAGGTCACTCTATTTTCCCATCAGGAAGAAGAATTAAGCACAGGCTCAGTCTGCCGCCCGGAAGCAGAATAGGGCCTAAAGCAATCCTGCGCTTTTGCGGCCAGCTCCCAAGAGAGCGAGTTGAAAAATGGAGCTCAGGGGCACTGCAATTCACAAACCTGCAGACTTATAAATGATAACTCTCGTCTACAAATATATTGAGGGAAGGCAACTAAGAGGATTTGAAAGCAAGGCAGAATTGCAGGAAACTGATTTCAGGAGGCAGATTCGAATCGCCTTTAAAGCACAGGAAAAGCGGCAAAACCTCGACAATGATGCCCTTGGCCAAAAAGGGCGTATGCGTTTTTTCCTGAATATATTCAGGAAAAAACGCATACGCCCTTTTTGGCCAACCAAGCAACCTGGAAAGGCAAATCAGCGCTACACAGAAGTCTCGCTTCCCATCGGTCAAAAGGGCCATGCTGAATAAAGTGTCAAAACCAGAAATGCAGGACAGGCCACGGAGAAACGGGAGCCTTGCTACGCTGATGGGCGGGATGTAAATTGCCAACAGCCACTCTGGAGAAGTGTACGGTGTGTCCTGAAACATTTACAAAACTCAGCTTAGAGAGCATAGGGCACTTCCACTCATGGGCGTATAAATTGGGAAAACTAAAAATCAGCAAGACACAAGCACCCCAAAGTTTAGGGCTGCTCTGTTGACAAGAACCTCCACTTCGTTACACCTTAAATATCCCAGGAAAGAGAAAAATGGATAAAGAAGTTGTGGTCCTTATGTACAATGGAATATCACTCAGCCATGAAATCAACGTCATAAGGCTAGTAGCAGCATGATGAGTGGATTTAGGTACGACGATTCTAAGTCAAATAAGTCACACAGAAAAAGACACTTATCATAAGATATCACTTATAGAGGGAATGTAAAAACCGCTACCCTTGAACTGAATTACAAAACAGAACAGAGTCACACGGTTAGAAAACACACTATGGCTGCCTAACGGGAAAGGTGAGGTGGGGTGATGCATAAAACAAGGGTTTCAAATTAGCTCAGATACCGTTCCATAAACCGAATACGTAATTGACAAGACCTACTCCTTGCTCAGGGAACTGGACTCAACACCCCCTATTCACCGCCCAAGAATATATCTGACTAGTAAGAATCTTAAAACCTATGTATTGATATCTGTCTGTAAGTGAGTCAAGTGAGTGTAAAGCTGCATAAACACAGCAGTGAAAAGCAGCTAAACCCCATTATAAAACTCAATTAATTTTAAAAACCCGTGAAACAAAGACAGTGAAAGGGAGGGAAATTCTTACAAAATTCGTTCAGGGGCTGTGATGCCACCTGGATTGACCATATCTAGACCCGCAGCTGATTGAGACATAAGGGTGGACACTCTTGGGGCTGAGGGGTTTGGTGAGGTTGGGTGAGCAAACGCAGACGCTTTAAAGTAATACTGCGTGGTACCCATCCCATGGGTCCCAAATCTCCAGGTTCAAGGGCATCTTCCTACATCGAAAACATGCATGAGAAACCCAGAAGACGGTCCACCGAGTGATCGGGAAAGGTTTCTAAAACGCACCTCATTTCTCATCTCCTTGTGCTCGGGTTCGCCATTCCAGCCGCTTTACTAGCAATCTCCCTCCTTGGAGAATCAGCACCTTTAACCTCCTGTTCCATACAGGTGGCAATTTGAACTGAGGATGAACGGGAAGACGGGGAACCAATGAGAGACTAGCTCTAGGTGTTGGGACAGGCACAGGTCACTCTATTTTCCCATCAGGAAGAAGAATTAACCACAGGCTCAGTCTGCCGCCCGGAAGCAGAATAGGGCCTAAAGCAATCCTGCGCTTTTGCGGCCAGCTCCCAAGAGAGCGAGTTGAAAAATGGAGCTCAGGGGCACTGCAATTCACAAACCTGCAGACTTATAAATGATAACTCTCGTCTACAAATATATTGAGGGAAGGCAACAAAGAGGATTTGAAAGCAAGGCAGAATTGCAGGAAACAGATTACAGGAGGCAGATTCGAATCGCCTTTAAAGCACAAGAAAAGCGGCAAAACCTCGACAATGATGCCCTTGGCCAAAAAGGGCGTATGCGTTTTTTGATGAATATATTCAGGAAAAAACGCATACGCCCTTTTTGGCCAACCAAGCAACCTGGAAAGGCAAATCATTGCTACACAGAAGTCTCGCTTCCCATCGGTCAAAAGGGCCATGCTGAATAAAGGGTCAAAACCAGAAATGCAGGACAGGCCACGGAGAAACGGGAGCCTTGCTACGCTGATGGGCGGGATGTAAATTGCCAACAGCCACTCTGGAGAAGTGTACGGTGTGTCCTGAAACATTTACAAAACTCAGCTTAGAGAGCATAGGGCACTTCCACTCATGGGCGTATAAATTGGGAAAACTAAAAATCAGCAAGACACAAGCACCCCAAAGTTTAGGGCTGCTCTGTTGACAAGAACCTCCACTTCGTTACACCTTAAATATCCCAGGAAAGAGAAAAATGGATAAAGAAGTTGTGGTCCTTATGTACAATGGAATATCACTCAGCCATGAAATCAACGTCATAAGGCTAGTAGCAGCATGATGAGTGGATTTAGGTACGACGATTCTAAGTGCAATAAGTCACACAGAAAAAGACACTTATCATAAGATATCACTTATAGAGGGAATGTAAAAACCGCTACCCTTGAACTGAATTACAAAACAGAACAGAGTCACACGGTTAGAAAACACACTACGGCTGCCTAACGGGAAAGGTGAGGTGGGGTGATGCATAAAACAAGGGTTTCAAATTAGCTCAGATACCGTTCCATAAACCCAATATGTAATAGAGAAGACCTACTCCTTGCTCAGGGAACTGGACTCAACACCCCCTATTCACCGCCCAAGAATATATCTGACTAGTAAGAATCTTAAAACCTATGTATTGATATCTCTCTGTAAGTGAGTCAAGTGGGTGTAAAGCTGCATAAACACAGCAGTGAAAAGCAGCTAAACCCCATTATAAAACTCAATTAATTTTAAAAACCCGTGAAACAAAGACAGTGAAAGAGAGAGAAATTCTTACAAAATTCGTTCAGGGGCTGTGATGCCACCTGGATTGACCATATCTAGACCCGCAGCTGATTGAGACATAAGGGTGGACACTCGTGGGGCTAAGGGGTTTGGTGAGGTTCGGTGAGCAAACGCAGACGCTTTAAAGTAATACTGCGTGGTACCCATCCAATGGGTCCCAAATCTCCAGGTTCAAGGGCATCTTCCTACATCAAAAACATGCATGAGAAACCCAGAAGATGGTCCACCGAGTGATCGGGAAAGGTTTCTAAAACGCACCTCATTTCTCATCTCCTTGTGCTCGGGTTCGCCATTCCAGCCGCTTTACTAGCAATCTCCCTCCTTGGAGAATCAGCACCTTTAACCTCCTGTTCCATACAGGTGGCAATTTGAACTGAGGATGAACGGGAAGACGGGGAACCAATGAGAGACTAGCTCTAGGTGTTGGGACAGGCACAGGTCACTCTATTTTCCCATCAGGAAGAAGAATTAACCACAGGCTCATTCTGCCGCCCGGAAGCAGAATAGGGCCTAAAGCAATCCTGCGCTTTTGCGGCCAGCTCCCAAGAGAGCGAGTTGAAAAATGGAGCTCAGGGGCACTGCAATTCACAAACCTGCAGACTTATAAATGATAACTCTCGTCTACAAATATATTGAGGGAAGGCAACAAAGAGGATTTGAAAGCAAGGCAGAATTGCAGGAAACAGATTACAGGAGGCAGATTCGAATCGCCTTTAAAGCACAAGAAAAGCGGCAAAACCTCGACAATGATGCCCTTGGCCAAAAAGGGCGTATGCGTTTTTTGATGAATATATTCAGGAAAAAACGCATACGCCCTTTTTGGCCAACCAAGCAACCTGGAAAGGCAAATCAGCGCTACACAGAAGTCTCGCTTCCCATCGGTCAAAAGGGCCATGCTGAATAAAGGGTCAAAACCAGAAATGCAGGACAGGCCACTGAGAAACGGGAGCCTTGCTACGCTGATGGGCGGGATATAAATTGCCAACAGCCACTCTGGAGAAGTGTACGGTGTGTCCTGAAACATTTACAAAACTCAGCTTAGAGAGCATAGGGCACTTCCACTCATGGGCGTATAAATTGGGAAAACTAAAAATCAGCAAGACACAAGCACCCCAAAGTTTAGGGCTGCTCTGTTGACAAGAACCTCCACTTCGTTACACCTTAAATATCCCAGGAAAGAGAAAAATGGATAAAGAAGTTGTGGTCCTTATGTACAATGGAATATCACTCAGCCATGAAATCAACGTCATAAGGCTAGTAGCAGCATGATGAGTGGATTTAGGTACGACGATTCTAAGTGCAATAAGTCACACAGAAAAAGACACTTATCATAAGATATCACTTATAGAGGGAATGTAAAAACCGCTACCCTTGAACTGAATTACAAAACAGAACAGAGTCACACGGTTAGAAAACACACTACGGCTGCCTAACGGGAAAGGTGAGGTGGGGTGATGCATAAAACAAGGGTTTCAAATTAGCTCAGATACCGTTCCATAAACCCAATATGTAATAGAGAAGACCTACTCCTTGCTCAGGGAACTGGACTCAACACCCCCTATTCACCGCCCAAGAATATATCTGACTAGTAAGAATCTTAAAACCTATGTATTGATATCTCTCTGTAAGTGAGTCAAGTGGGTGTAAAGCTGCATAAACACAGCAGTGAAAAGCAGCTAAACCCCATTATAAAACTCAATTAATTTTAAAAACCCGTGAAACAAAGACAGTGAAAGAGAGAGAAATTCTTACAAAATTCGTTCAGGGGCTGTGATGCCACCTGGATTGACCATATCTAGACCCGCAGCTGATTGAGACATAAGGGTGGACACTCGTGGGGCTAAGGGGTTTGGTGAGGTTCGGTGAGCAAACGCAGACGCTTTAAAGTAATACTGCGTGGTACCCATCCAATGGGTCCCAAATCTCCAGGTTCAAGGGCATCTTCCTACATCAAAAACATGCATGAGAAACCCAGAAGATGGTCCACCGAGTGATCGGGAAAGGTTTCTAAAACGCACCTCATTTCTCATCTCCTTGTGCTCGGGTTCGCCATTCCAGCCGCTTTACTAGCAATCTCCCTCCTTGGAGAATCAGCACCTTTAACCTCCTGTTCCATACAGGTGGCAATTTGAACTGAGGATGAACGGGAAGACGGGGAACCAATGAGAGACTAGCTCTAGGTGTTGGGACAGGCACAGGTCACTCTATTTTCCCATCAGGAAGAAGAATTAACCACAGGCTCATTCTGCCGCCCGGAAGCAGAATAGGGCCTAAAGCAATCCTGCGCTTTTGCGGCCAGCTCCCAAGAGAGCGAGTTGAAAAATGGAGCTCAGGGGCACTGCAATTCACAAACCTGCAGACTTATAAATGATAACTCTCGTCTACAAATATATTGAGGGAAGGCAACAAAGAGGATTTGAAAGCAAGGCAGAATTGCAGGAAACAGATTACAGGAGGCAGATTCGAATCGCCTTTAAAGCACAAGAAAAGCGGCAAAACCTCGACAATGATGCCCTTGGCCCAAAAGGGCGTATGCGTTTTTTGATGAATATATTCAGGAAAAAACGCATACGCCCTTTTTGGCCAACCAAGCAACCTGGAAAGGCAAATCATCGCTACACAGAAGTCTCGCTTCCCATCGGTCAAAAGGGCCATGCTGAATAAAGGGTCAAAACCAGAAATGCAGGACAGGCCACGGAGAAACGGGAGCCTTGCTACGCTGATGGGCGGGATGTAAATTGCCAACAGCCACTCTGGAGAAGTGTACGGTGTGTCCTGAAACATTTACAAAACTCAGCTTAGAGAGCATAGGGCACTTCCACTCATGGGCGTATAAATTGGGAAAACTAAAAATCAGCAAGACACAAGCACCCCAAAGTTTAGGGCTGCTCTGTTGACAAGAACCTCCACTTCGTTACACCTTAAATATCCCAGGAAAGAGAAAAATGGATAAAGAAGTTGTGGTCCTTATGTACAATGGAATATCACTCAGCCATGAAATCAACGTCATAAGGCTAGTAGCAGCATGATGAGTGGATTTAGGTACGACGATTCTAAGTGCAATAAGTCACACAGAAAAAGACACTTATCATAAGATATCACTTATAGAGGGAATGTAAAAACCGCTACCCTTGAACTGAATTACAAAACAGAACAGAGTCACACGGTTAGAAAACACACTACGGCTGCCTAACGGGAAAGGTGAGGTGGGGTGATGCATAAAACAAGGGTTTCAAATTAGCTCAGATACCGTTCCATAAACCCAATATGTAATAGAGAAGACCTACTCCTTGCTCAGGGAACTGGACTCAACACCCCCTATTCACCGCCCAAGAATATATCTGACTAGTAAGAATCTTAAAACCTATGTATTGATATCTCTCTGTAAGTGAGTCAAGTGGGTGTAAAGCTGCATAAACACAGCAGTGAAAAGCAGCTAAACCCCATTATAAAACTCAATTAATTTTAAAAACCCGTGAAACAAAGACAGTGAAAGAGAGAGAAATTCTTACAAAATTCGTTCAGGGGCTGTGATGCCACCTGGATTGACCATATCTAGACCCGCAGCTGATTGAGACATAAGGGTGGACACTCGTGGGGCTAAGGGGTTTGGTGAGGTTCGGTGAGCAAACGCAGACGCTTTAAAGTAATACTGCGTGGTACCCATCCAATGGGTCCCAAATCTCCAGGTTCAAGGGCATCTTCCTACATCAAAAACATGCATGAGAAACCCAGAAGATGGTCCACCGAGTGATCGGGAAAGGTTTCTAAAACGCACCTCATTTCTCATCTCCTTGTGCTCGGGTTCGCCATTCCAGCCGCTTTACTAGCAATCTCCCTCCTTGGAGAATCAGCACCTTTAACCTCCTGTTCCATACAGGTGGCAATTTGAACTGAGGATGAACGGGAAGACGGGGAACCAATGAGAGACTAGCTCTAGGTGTTGGGACAGGCACAGGTCACTCTATTTTCCCATCAGGAAGAAGAATTAACCACAGGCTCATTCTGCCGCCCGGAAGCAGAATAGGGCCTAAAGCAATCCTGCGCTTTTGCGGCCAGCTCCCAAGAGAGCGAGTTGAAAAATGGAGCTCAGGGGCACTGCAATTCACAAACCTGCAGACTTATAAATGATAACTCTCGTCTACAAATATATTGAGGGAAGGCAACAAAGAGGATTTGAAAGCAAGGCAGAATTGCAGGAAACAGATTTCAGGAGGCAGATTCGAATCGCCTTTAAAGCACAGGAAAAGCGGCAAATCCTCGACAATGATGCCCTTGGCCCAAAAGGGCGTATGCGTTTTTTGATGAATATATTCAGGAAAAAACGCATACGCCCTTTTTGGCCAACCAAGCAACCTGGAAAGGCAAATCAGCGCTACACAGAAGTCTCGCTTCCCATCGGTCAAAAGGGCCATGCTGAATAAAGGGTCAAAACCAGACATGCAGGACAGGCCACGGAGAAACGGGAGCCTTGCTACGCTGATGGGCGGGATGTAAATTGCCAACAGCCACTCTGGAGAAGTGTACGGTGTGTCCTGAAACATTTACAAAACTCACCTTAGAGAGCATAAGGCACTTGCACTCATGGGCGTATAAATTGGGAAAACTAAAAATCAGCAAGACACAAGCACCCCAAAGTTTAGGGCTGCTCTGTTGACAAGAACCTCCACTTCGTTACACCTTAAATATCCCAGGAAAGAGAAAAATGGATAAAGAAGTTGTGGTCCTTATGTACAATGGAATATCACTCAGCCATGAAATCAACGTCATAAGGCTAGTAGCAGCATGATGAGTGGATTTAGGTACGACGATTCTAAGTGAAATAAGTCACACAGAAAAAGACATTTATCATAAGATATCACTTATAGAGGGAATGTAAAAACCGCTACCCTTGAAATGAATTACAAAACAGAACAGAGTCACACGGTTAGAAAACACACTATGGCTGCCTAACGGGGAAGGTGAGGTGGGGTGATGCATAAAACAAGGGTTTCAAATTAGCTCAGATACCGTTCCATAAACCCAATATATAATAGAGAAGACCTACTCCTTGCTCAGGGAACTGGACTCAACACCCCCTATTCACCGCCCAAGAATATATCTGACTAGTAAGAATCTTAAAACCTATGTATTGATATCTCTCTGTAAGTGAGTCAAGTGGGTGTAAAGCTGCATAAACACAGCAGTGAAAAGCAGCTAAACCCCATTATAAAACTCAATTAATTTTAAAAACCCGTGAAAAAAAGACAGTGAAAGAGAGAGAAATTCTTACAAAATTCGTTCAGGGGCTGTGATGCCACCTGAATTGACCATATCTAGACCTGCAGCTGATTGAGACATAAGGGTGGACACTCTTGGGGCTGAGAGGTTTGGTGAGGTTGGGTGAGCAAACGCAGACGCTTTAAAGTAATACTGCGTGGTACCCATCCCATGGGTCCCAAATCTCCAGGTTGAAGGGCATCTTCCTACATCGAAAACATGCATGAGAAACCCAGAAGACGGTCCACCGAGTGATCGGGAAAGGTTTCTAAAACGCACCTCATTTCTCCTCTCCTTGTGCTCGGGTTCGCCATTCCAGCCACTTTACTAGCAATCTCCCTCCTTGGAGAATCAGCACCTTTAACCTCCTGTTCCATACAGGTGGCAATTTGAACTGAGGATGAACGGGAAGACGGGGAACCAATGAGAGACTAGCTCTAGGTGTTGGGACAGGCACAGGTCACTCTATTTTCCCATCAGGAAGAAGAATTAACCACAGGCTCAGTCTGCCTCCCGGAAGCAGAATAGGGCCTAAAGCAATCCTGCGCTTTTGCGGCCAGCTCCCAAGAGAGCGAGTTGAAAAATGGAGCTCAGGGGCACTGCAATTCACAAACCTGCAGACTTATAAATGATAACTCTCGTCTACAAATATATTGAGGGAAGGCAACAAAGAGGATTTGAAAGCAAGGCAGAATTGCAGGAAACTGATTTCAGGAGGCAGATTCGAATCGCCTTTAAAGCACAGGAAAAGCGGCAAAACCTCGACAATGATGCCCTTGGCCAAAAAGGGCGTATGCGTTTTTTCCTGAATATATTCAGGAAAAAACGCATACGCCCTTTTTGGCCAACCAAGCAACCTGGAAAGGCAAATCAGCGCTACACAGAAGTCTCGCTTCCCATCGGTCAAAAGGGCCATGCTGAATAAAGTGTCAAAACCAGAAATGCAGGACAGGCCACGGAGAAACGGGAGCCTTGCTACGCTGATGGGCGGGATGTAAATTGCCAACAGCCACTCTGGAGAAGTGTACGGTGTGTCCTGAAACATTTACAAAACTCAGCTTAGAGAGCATAGGGCACTTCCACTCATGGGCGTATAAATTGGGAAAACTAAAAATCAGCAAGACACAAGCACCCCAAAGTTTAGGGCTGCTCTGTTGACAAGAACCTCCACTTCGTTACACCTTAAATATCCCAGGAAAGAGAAAAATGGATAAAGAAGTTGTGGTCCTTATGTACAATGGAATATCACTCAGCCATGAAATCAACGTCATAAGGCTAGTAGCAGCATGATGAGTGGATTTAGGTACGACGATTCTAAGTGCAATAAGTCACACAGAAAAAGACACTTATCATAAGATATCACTTATAGAGGGAATGTAAAAACCGCTACCCTTGAACTGAATTACAAAACAGAACAGAGTCACACGGTTAGAAAACACACTATGGCTGCCTAACGGGAAAGGTGAGGTGGGGTGATGCATAAAACAAGGGTTTCAAAAGAGCTCAGATACCGTTCCATAAACCCAATACGTAATTGACAAGACCTACTCCTTGCTCAGGGAACTGGACTCAACACCCCCTATTCACCGCCCAAGAATATATCTGACTAGTAAGAATCTTAAAACCTATGTATTGATATCTCTCTGGAAGTGAGTCAAGTGGGTGTAAAGCTGCATAAACACAGCAGTGAAAAGCAGCTAAACCCCATTATAAAACTCAATTAATTTTAAAAACCCGTGAAACAAAGACAGTGAAAGGGAGAGAAATTCTTACAAAATTCGTTCAGGCGCTGTGATGCCACCTGGATTGACCATATCTAGAACCGCAGCTGATTGAGACATAAGGGTGGACACTCTTGGGGCTGAGGGGTTTGGAGAGGTTCGGTGAGCAAACGCAGACGCTTTAAAGTAATACTGCGTGGTACCCATCCCATGGGTCCCAAATCTCCAGGTTCAAGGGCATCTTCCTACATCGAAAACATGCATGAGAAACCCAGAAGATGGTCCACCGAGTGACCGGGAAAGTTTTCTAAAACGCACCTCATTTCTCATCTCCTTGTGCTCAGGTTCGCCATTCCAGCCGCTTTACTAGCAATCTGCCTCCTTGGAGAATCAGCACCTTTAACCTCCTGTTCCATACAGTTGGCAATTTGAACTGAGGATGAACGGGAAGACGGGGAACCAATGAGAGACTAGCTCTAGGTGTTGGGACAGGCACAGGTCACTCTATTTTCCCATCAGGATGAAGAATTACCCACAGGCTCAGTCTGCCGCCCGGAAGCAGAATAGGGCCTAAAGCAATCCTGCGCTTTTGCGGCCAGCTCCCAAGAGAGCGAGTTGAAAAATGGAGCTCAGGGGCACTGCAATTCACAAACCTGCAGACTTATAAATGATAACTCTCGTCTACAAATATATTGAGGGAAGGCAACAAAGAGGATTTGAAAGCAAGGCAGAATTGCAGGAAACAGATTTCAGGAGGCAGATTCGAATCGCCTTTAAAGCACAGGAAAAGCGGCAAAACCTCGACAATGATACCCTTGGCCAAAATGGGCGTATGCGTTTTTTCCTGAATATATTCAGGAAAAAACGCATACGCCCTTTTTGGCCAACCAAGCAACCTGGAAAGGCAAATCAGCGCTACACAGAAGTCTCGCTTCCCATCGGTCAAAAGGGCCATGCTGAATAAAGTGTCAAAACCAGAAATGCAGGACAGGCCACGGAGAAACGGGAGCCTTGCTACGCTGATGGGCGGGATGTAAATTGCCCACAGCCACTCTGGAGAAGTGTTCGGTGTGTCCTGAAATATTTACAAAACTCAGCTTAGAGAGCATAGGGCACTTCCACTCATGGGCGTATAAATTGGGAAAACTAAAAATCAGCAAGACACAAGCACCCCAAAGTTTAGGGCTGCTCTGTTGACAAGAACCTCCACTTCGTTACACCTTAAATATCCCAGGAAAGAGAAAAATGGATAAAGAAGTTGTGGTCCTTATGTACAATGGAATATCACTCAGCCATGAAATCAACGTCATAAGGCTAGTAGCAGCATGATGAGTGGATTTAGGTACGACGATTCTAAGTCAAATAAGTCACACAGAAAAAGACACTTATCATAAGATATCACTTATAGAGGGAATGTAAAAACCGCTACCCTTGAACTGAATTACAAAACAGAACAGAGTCACACGGTTAGAAAACACACTATGGCTGCCTAACGGGAAAGGTGAGGTGGGGTGATGCATAAAACAAGGGTTTCAAATTAGCTCAGATACCGTTCCATAAACCGAATACGTAATTGACAAGACCTACTCCTTGCTCAGGGAACTGGACTCAACACCCCCTATTCACCGCCCAAGAATATATCTGACTAGTAAGAATCTTAAAACCTATGTATTGATATCTGTCTGTAAGTGAGTCAAGTGAGTGTAAAGCTGCATAAACACAGCAGTGAAAAGCAGCTAAACCCCATTATAAAACTCAATTAATTTTAAAAACCCGTGAAACAAAGACAGTGAAAGGGAGGGAAATTCTTACAAAATTCGTTCAGGGGCTGTGATGCCACCTGGATTGACCATATCTAGACCCGCAGCTGATTGAGACATAAGGGTGGACACTCTTGGGGCTGAGGGGTTTGGTGAGGTTGGGTGAGCAAACGCAGACGCTTTAAAGTAATACTGCCTGGTACCCATCCCATGGGTCCCAAATCTCCAGGTTCAAGGGCATCTTCCTACATCGAAAACATGCATGAGAAACCCAGAAGACGGTCCACCGAGTGATCGGGAAAGGTTTCTAAAACGCACCTCATTTCTCATCTCCTTGTGCTCGGGTTCGCCATTCCAGCCGCTTTACTAGCAATCTCCCTCCTTGGAGAATCAGCACCTTTAACCTCCTGTTCCATACAGGTGGCAATTTGAACTGAGGATGAACGGGAAGACGGGGAACCAATGAGAGACTAGCTCTAGGTGTTGGGACAGGCACAGGTCACTCTATTTTCCCATCAGGAAGAAGAATTAACCACAGGCTCAGTCTGCCGCCCGGAAGCAGAATAGGGCCTAAAGCAATCCTGCGCTTTTGCGGCCAGATCCCAAGAGAGCGAGTTGAAAAATGGAGCTCAGGGGCACTGCAATTCACAAACCTGCAGACTTATAAATGATAACTCTCGTCTACAAATATATTGAGGGAAGGCAACAAAGAGGATTTGAAAGCAAGGCAGAATTGCAGGAAACAGATTACAGGAGGCAGATTCGAATCGCCTTTAAAGCACAAGAAAAGCGGCAAAACCTCGACAATGATGCCCTTGGCCAAAAAGGGCGTATGCGTTTTTTGATGAATATATTCAGGAAAAAACGCATACGCCCTTTTTGGCCAACCAAGCAACCTGGAAAGGCAAATCATTGCTACACAGAAGTCTCGCTTCCCATCGGTCAAAAGGGCCATGCTGAATAAAGGGTCAAAACCAGAAATGCAGGACAGGCCACGGAGAAACGGGAGCCTTGCTACGCTGATGGGCGGGATGTAAATTGCCAACAGCCACTCTGGAGAAGTGTACGGTGTGTCCTGAAACATTTACAAAACTCAGCTTAGAGAGCATAGGGCACTTCCACTCATGGGCGTATAAATTGGGAAAACTAAAAATCAGCAAGACACAAGCACCCCAAAGTTTAGGGCTGCTCTGTTGACAAGAACCTCCACTTCGTTACACCTTAAATATCCCAGGAAAGAGAAAAATGGATAAAGAAGTTGTGGTCCTTATGTACAATGGAATATCACTCAGCCATGAAATCAACGTCATAAGGCTAGTAGCAGCATGATGAGTGGATTTAGGTACGACGATTCTAAGTGCAATAAGTCACACAGAAAAAGACACTTATCATAAGATATCACTTATAGAGGGAATGTAAAAACCGCTACCCTTGAACTGAATTACAAAACAGAACAGAGTCACACGGTTAGAAAACACACTACGGCTGCCTAACGGGAAAGATGAGGTGGGGTGATGCATAAAACAAGGGTTTCAAATTAGCTCAGATACCGTTCCATAAACCCAATATGTAATAGAGAAGACCTACTCCTTGCTCAGGGAACTGGACTCAACACCCCCTATTCACCGCCCAAGAATATATCTGACTAGTAAGAATCTTAAAACCTATGTATTGATATCTCTCTGTAAGTGAGTCAAGTGGGTGTAAAGCTGCATAAACACAGCAGTGAAAAGCAGCTAAACCCCATTATAAAACTCAATTAATTTTAAAAACCCGTGAAACAAAGACAGTGAAAGAGAGAGAAATTCTTACAAAATTCGTTCAGGGGCTGTGATGCCACCTGGATTGACCATATCTAGACCCGCAGCTGATTGAGACATAAGGGTGGACACTCGTGGGGCTAAGGGGTTTGGTGAGGTTCGGTGAGCAAACGCAGACGCTTTAAAGTAATACTGCGTGGTACCCATCCAATGGGTCCCAAATCTCCAGGTTCAAGGGCATCTTCCTACATCGAAAACATGCATGAGAAACCCAGATGATGGTCCACCGAGTGATCGGGAAAGGTTTCTAAAACGCACCTCATTTCTCATCTCCTTGTGCTCGGGTTCGCCATTCCAGCCGCTTTACTAGCAATCTCCCTCCTTGGAGAATCAGCACCTTTAACCTCCTGTTCCATACAGGTGGCAATTTGAACTGAGGATGAACGGGAAGACGGGGAACCAATGAGAGACTAGCTCTAGGTGTTGGGACAGGCACAGGTCACTCTATTTTCCCATCAGGAAGAAGAATTAACCACAGGCTCATTCTGCCGCCCGGAAGCAGAATAGGGCCTAAAGCAATCCTGCGCTTTTGCGGCCAGCTCCCAAGAGAGCGAGTTGAAAAATGGAGCTCAGGGGCACTGCAATTCACAAACCTGCAGACTTATAAATGATAACTCTCGTCTACAAATATATTGAGGGAAGGCAACAAAGAGGATTTGAAAGCAAGGCAGAATTGCAGGAAACAGATTACAGGAGGCAGATTCGAATCGCCTTTAAAGCACAAGAAAAGCGGCAAAACCTCGACAATGATGCCCTTGGCCAAAAAGGGCGTATGCGTTTTTTGATGAATATATTCAGGAAAAAACGCATACGCCCTTTTTGGCCAACCAAGCAACCTGGAAAGGCAAATCAGCGCTACACAGAAGTCTCGCTTCCCATCGGTCAAAAGGGCCATGCTGAATAAAGGGTCAAAACCAGACATGCAGGACAGGCCACGGAGAAACGGGAGCCTTGCTACGCTGATGGGCGGGATGTAAATTGCCAACAGCCACTCTGGAGAAGTGTACGGTGTGTCCTGAAACATTTACAAAACTCAGCTTAGAGAGCATAAGGCACTTCCACTCATGGGCGTATAAATTGGGAAAACTAAAAATCAGCAAGACACAAGCACCCCAAAGTTTAGGGCTGCTCTGTTGACAAGAACCTCCACTTCGTTACACCTTAAATATCCCAGGAAAGAGAAAAATGGATAAAGAAGTTGTGGTCCTTATGTACAATGGAATATCACTCAGCCATGAAATCAACGTCATAAGGCTAGTAGCAGCATGATGAGTGGATTTAGGTACGACGATTCTAAGTGAAATAAGTCACACAGAAAAAGACATTTATCATAAGATATCACTTATAGAGGGAATGTAAAAACCGCTACCCTTGAAATGAATTACAAAACAGAACAGAGTCACACGGTTAGAAAACACAGTATGGCTGCCTAACGGGGAAGGTGAGGTGGGGTGATGCATAAAACAAGGGTTTCAAATTAGCTCAGATACCGTTCCATAAACCCAATATATAATAGAGAAGACCTACTCCTTGCTCAGGGAACTGGACTCAACACCCCCTATTCACCGCCCAAGAATATATCTGACTAGTAAGAATCTTAAAACCTATGTATTGATATCTCTCTGTAAGTGAGTCAAGTGGGTGTAAAGCTGCATAAACACAGCAGTGAAAAGCAGCTAAACCCCATTATAAAACTCAATTAATTTTAAAAACCCGTGAAACAAAGACAGTGAAAGAGAGAGAAATTCTTACAAAATTCGTTCAGGGGCTGTGATGCCACCTGGATTGACCATATCTAGACCTGCAGCTGATTGAGACATAAGGGTGGACACTCTTGGGGCTGAGAGGTTTGGTGAGGTTGGGTGAGCAAACGCAGACGCTTTAAAGTAATACTGCGTGGTACCCATCCCATGGGTCCCAAATCTCCAGGTTCAAGGGCATCTTCCTACATCGAAAACATGCATGAGAAACCCAGAAGATGGTCCACCGAGTGATCGGGAAAGGTTTCTAAAACGCACCTCATTTCTCATCTCCTTGTGCTCGGGTTCGCCATTCCAGCCACTTTACTAGCAATCTCCCTCCTTGGAGAATCAGCACCTTTAACCTCCTGTTCCATACAGGTGGCAATTTGAACTGAGGATGAACGGGAAGACGGGGAACCAATGAGAGACTACCTCTAGGTGTTGGGACAGGCACAGGTCACTCTATTTTCCCATCAGGATGAAGAATTACCCACAGGCTCAGTCTGCCGCCCGGAAGCAGAATAGGGCCTAAAGCAATCCTGCGCTTTTGCGGCCAGCTCCCAAGAGAGCGAGTTGAAAAATGGAGCTCAGGGGCACTGCAATTCACAAACCTGCAGACTTATAAATGATAACTCTCGTCTACAAATATATTGAGGGAAGGCAACAAAGAGGATTTGAAAGCAAGGCAGAATTGCAGGAAACAGATTACAGGAGGCAGATTCGAATCGCCTTTAAAGCACAAGAAAAGCGGCAAAACCTCGACAATGATGCCCTTGGCCAAAAAGGGCGTATGCGTTTTTTGATGAATATATTCAGGTAAAAACGCATACGCCCTTTTTGGCCAACCAAGCAACCTGGAAAGGCAAATCAGCGCTACACAGAAGTCTCGCTTCCCATCGGTCAAAAGGGCCATGCTGAATAAAGTGTCAAAACCAGAAATGCAGGACAGGCCACGGAGAAACGGGAGCCTTGCTACGCTGATGGGCGGGATGTAAATTGCCAACAGCCACTCTGGAGAAGTGTACGGTGTGTCCTGAAACATTTACAAAACTCAGCTTAGAGAGCATAGGGCACTTCCACTCATGGGCGTATAAATTGGGAAAACTAAAAATCAGCAAGACACAAGCACCCCAAAGTTTAGGGCTGCTCTGTTGACAAGAACCTCCACTTCGTTACACCTTAAATATCCCAGGAAAGAGAAAAATGGATAAAGAAGTTGTGGTCCTTATGTACAATGGAATATCACTCAGCCATGAAATCAACGTCATAAGGCTAGTAGCAGCATGATGAGTGGATTTAGGTACGACGATTCTAAGTGCAATAAGTCACACAGAAAAAGACACTTATCATAAGATATCACTTATAGAGGGAATGTAAAAACCGCTACCCTTGAACTGAATTACAAAACAGAACAGAGTCACACGGTTAGAAAACACACTACGGCTGCCTAACGGGAAAGGTGAGGTGGGGTGATGCATAAAACAAGGGTTTCAAATTAGCTCAGATACCGTTCCATAAACCCAATATGTAATAGAGAAGACCTACTCCTTGCTCAGGGAACTGGACTCAACACCCCCTATTCACCGCCCAAGAATATATCTGACTAGTAAGAATCTTAAAACCTATGTATTGATATCTCTCTGTAAGTGAGTCAAGTGGGTGTAAAGCTGCATAAACACAGCAGTGAAAAGCAGCTAAACCCCATTATAAAACTCAATTAATTTTAAAAACCCGTGAAACAAAGACAGTGAAAGAGAGAGAAATTCTTACAAAATTCGTTCAGGGGCTGTGATGCCACCTGGATTGACCATATCTAGACCCGCAGCTGATTGAGACATAAGGGTGGACACTCGTGGGGCTAAGGGGTTTGGTGAGGTTCGGTGAGCAAACGCAGACGCTTTAAAGTAATACTGCGTGGTACCCATCCAATGGGTCCCAAATCTCCAGGTTCAAGGGCATCTTCCTACATCAAAAACATGCATGAGAAACCCAGAAGATGGTCCACCGAGTGATCGGGAAAGGTTTCTAAAACGCACCTCATTTCTCATCTCCTTGTGCTCGGGTTCGCCATTCCAGCCGCTTTACTAGCAATCTCCCTCCTTGGAGAATCAGCACCTTTAACCTCCTGTTCCATACAGGTGGCAATTTGAACTGAGGATGAACGGGAAGACGGGGAACCAATGAGAGACTAGCTCTAGGTGTTGGGACAGGCACAGGTCACTCTATTTTCCCATCAGGAAGAAGAATTAACCACAGGCTCATTCTGCCGCCCGGAAGCAGAATAGGGCCTAAAGCAATCCTGCGCTTTTGCGGCCAGCTCCCAAG
Organism: Eschrichtius robustus; assembly: GCF_028021215.1. NCBI lineage: Eukaryota > Metazoa > Chordata > Mammalia > Artiodactyla > Eschrichtiidae > Eschrichtius > Eschrichtius robustus. The sequence continues at coordinate 45,128,383 of NC_090830.1, read as the reverse complement.
AGAGCGAGTTGAAAA